>NC_143017.1:57910781-58180781 GCF_055824585.1 Amblyomma mixtum | reverse complement strand
TCGCTTTCAAAAAGGGTTGCTCTGTGAAAAGGAAGCTTGCGTACATTCACGATTACAATTCGCCTGTATGCGCGCTCTTTGTGGAGATAAACAAGACTGAGGATGCGCAACACGACGTTTAGTCTTTAACTGAAGCGCGTAGAAATGTGTAACACTGATACGTAGACCCTACGGTTTAGCAATGATTAGCGCAAGTTTCCCAAATCAGTTTGCCAATACAACATATATACTTTGATTGGCCGCCAGCAAGAAGTTAGAATAAATTTAGAAAAAAACACGCGTTCACGCGGACACCGAACATACGTGACCCAGATCTAAAAAGCTAATTCATGGTTCTTTATTTTGCAGCAAAACTTGTAAGAAAAAGGTTGATAGTTCCGTCTAGACTCTAGCGCTTGCTAAATAATTCTTTCGTGAAAAACTGTAGTGTGGCAACAAAGGGTGCAAGTTCAATTTATGTTAAAGAGAATTTATCCAGGAAAGTCGCCTCAGGGTAAACACTGGATCATGCTCTATGGTAATTAAGGGCATCCGAACTGGTGCTTCAAAAATTGTGCTTATCCCATAATAGTACAAACGGCACATGAAAGCACTAAAAATATCGCTGCAACAGCCCTCCGCAGCTACCGCTACTATAGCAGTTTCACGCTGTCTTTATCTTAAGTAAGTAAACGCCGCAGTAGTGCCAACTTCAAAAGCGGATGACCAGACACGTACGTTCCGAGGCGAAAATAACAGTATTTGCTAAGGGCAGTCTCAAGCAGCCTTACGATATATTAGGCCTCAATGCAGAATGATGGAAAGGATGTGCCAGAAAGGTGGATAGAGAGCAACATTTCTTTTTCAGTGCGTATACCACAGCGCTGTCAGATTTCACGAAGAAGGTCGAAAAAAAGCACGTCCTGGGTGCAAGCTCGAAATATGGGACACTTTAACGCGGAATACGCTGCTGCGGAACTGAAGTTATGAGAAAAGGGAGAGTGCACCATGGGCACTGCATATCCACTCCAATATTGCGTTCACCTGGTCTAGTCATGGCACTCCTGACTCTGCATCTTTTCATCACGCAATCCTCACAAAAGGCGAGTGCATTTCTCAGGCACCTTGAAAAGCACCGCATAGAAGAATGTGAGAAAAAAAGGTTTAATCCAGAAATAGTAAACGGCAGGATATTTTTTTACCGTGGCGAAGCAGAGACTGGCGTGAGAATAAATAGAATTCACATACGCCCTAATCTAAGCACGATTGAACGAATAGAACGGGTTGAGAAAGAGATGAAATAGTTGTTAAAAAGTTGGGGTGGTTCAAAAAAGTTTTCCTTCACCTCGCAAGGCGGTATTTTGTGGCCGAAGCGAGGTAGTGTTTCCTGCCCTTCTGTGCAGAGTCTACTGTTTACGCAACAGCGTGAGAAAAAAAAAAAAAAACTTCTACCCGTTCTTCTCCATATTCCTCCCTGGATTTGCTTACCTGGCACTTTCTCCTTACAAACGCGAGAACCCTCCGAGACGGCGGCGTTGTGTGCTGTGGCGGGCTCCGAAAGCAATCTCGGTGGATAGGAGGCAGAGGCGCCTATACGGGAGGCGAGGCTACCAAGCCCACGCCTCTGTTCCCGCTTGAAAGCCTCGCGCGGCGGCTTCACCTCCAAATCAGCGCATAAAGGCGTGTAGGTCATGGCGGCTAAAGCTAAGTAAATTTCCGGGTTTCCCTAGTGGCTGCGGCGTCAGCGGCTCTTTCAAGCGCTCGCGGTGTCAGAGGGCGCCAGCATCGGGGATCGGGAGGCGTTATTAATGCGCTTCCCACCACCTTCATTGCTCTTCGCGTCTTCGACGCGGAGCAGAAAAAAAAAGTATCAGGCGCTCTCTTTAGACAAATCATGACGAGCACCGTATCGTCATCTAGGCAATAGAAAGTCCCTCGGATCAAGTGTTGTTAAATAATGCTCTTCAGAAAGTTGTTGCTTGGTGTGACGAGTGCCAGATGTCGGTAAATTTGGAGAAAACTGTCTTTATGTGTATTACTCACAAAAAAATAAGCTCAATTTTAATTACTCAGCTAACAATATCTTTCTTTCTGAAGTAACAGAATACAAATATATTGGTCTCTGGATAACTAGCAACCTCAAATGGAATCTGCACATTGATAATGTAACCGCTAATGCTTGTGGTAAATTGTTTTTTCTCAGAAGAGCTTTAAAACTGTCTATAATCAATGTCCGTTTACTAGCATATAACACAATTATAATTCCAGTACTCGATCGATTACGCCTCAATCATATTGACCCTTTCACACAAACTAACATTAAAAAGCTTGAACGAGTGCAGAAAAATGCGTTTCGCTTTATCGATAATAATTTCTTCCGTACGTCAGTCATAGAACTTTTTAGACAAGCCAACTTGCCTCAACTAAACCAGCGTAATCGAGTTTCCAGACTAAAGTTTATGTATCAGACTGTAAATAGACATCGGAACGTTAACATCTCTGATACAATTACATTTTCTTCCGGATATGCCACCAGGCAGAGGCATCAACTATGACACCATTCCGTGTAAGAAATGATTGTTTTAAATATTCTTTTTTTTTCAGGACTGTAACTGACTGGAATAATTTAAATAATACTGCAGTAACTCAACCCTCACTTTCTTTGTTTGCCGCCAGTCTCAGCTGACGGCCCAAAAAAAACTTAATTGTTCATATTTTGCTGGTTAGTGCATTGGGTTAAAAAATTGCGATTGTTATGGCGTTTGTTGTTGTACCTGGCAGTGTACTTTGCCTTCCCTTTGTGTGTTGCCTTTGATTACGTTTGCGTTATATTCCCACCCTGCTAAAATCCCTTGTGGATTGCAGTATCTGTAAATAAATAAAAATAAATAAATATAGTGGAACACAGGCCATTGTGTAGTATACTGGCGTAGTATAACATACAGCAGAGTAAGAGCCAAGGGTAAAGTCAGCCTCCGAAGCGATGAAATGTGGGCGTGTACTTGGCGGGCATTGTTCCACGTAAATGGCGAGCTACTATTAACGCTCCTCTTGAAGGCTTCCAAGCGAGGTGCGATGAAGTGACTGGCGTGCAAGATTAATGATTCATTAGCGGGCCTTCACGATCGATCACGTAATCGTTCGAGCCTATCGCGATTCTAATCAATCTGAGGATCAAGATGAATCACGCGCGAAATAACTATCTAGCAATTTCCTCCTCTTTGTCGGCCCTCCACCATGGCGTCCACTTCAAAGCGAGAGTTAACTGTCTGGTCCCTCACGGTACCCCTCTGTCGCGTTTTCCATCCTTCATAATTTATTCTGTTTAGTACTCGTACAAGATGACCGGGAATTATCACTGTCTGAGAGATCATCGCAAGTTTATTCGCTTTTTTTGTTATTTCTTACAGCTACACAAATTGCTGAAGTTAAAGTGGAACCGACCAGGAGCTTTCTCGCTCTGGGGGCTCGCGCCAGAGGTGTTAAAAGGAAACAAAACCGCAATACTGGCAGATTTTATCCTTCGTGCTAAAACTGGTCTTCCTCTTTCAACGTTGTGCGGTGGAGCTTCCATGACGGCTTTGTTTACAGCTTCACTTATCTTTTTTCGAGAAACTGAAGGGAGCACCTTACGGAGGCCCCTTGCATAAGTTGCGGAATCTGCGGCTTGCTTATTTTACGTGCTTGTTCGTCAGGAAGTCGACAGCTTTAGTCAATTGACCTGCAATTCAGCGCCTTTCTATATTTTTTGAAGTGTCATTCACTGGGAAAAGCCTACGATCTTAATTATGCTTAGTTATTTCGGTCATGCTGATCACTCGTCTTTGAAATAGGCTGGAAAAGTGCTGCTTCATAAAGGGCGCCTAATCAAGCTGGAGGCTAACTGAACGCCCCGTTTTCCAAGAGACGTGTTTCTTTCATTACGCATTAACTCCTGTTTCATGTATATACCTTGGTACAAACATTTCAGTGCTCGTCCAAGTGTACGTGACTGCTCTGAGAACTAGCGCGCAAGTTCGAACCACAAATCAGGACAAACTTTTATTCAGTTGCGAATTTTGTAGAAAAATTATAGAATTTCTTTTTGCCCATATCACAGGGCTCATATGGATGCTAATAAGTAATCACTTTCTCAATAGCTGCCTACTAGCGAAAACTACTAAAAGAATTTGATCGACACCATCATTATTTAAAGAATACTGAAGCAGATATTGCTACGCCCAGTAGTTGTTTCAGTTGTATATAAGAGTCGTTCAGTCCCTGAGTACCATGAAAATTCGTGGAGAATAAACATTGCTGTATGCGCCCGAGTCTGCATAGTTGAGGGAAGCGGTTTTGAGGGATAGAAAGGAAAAAAGAAAAAGCAGTGCTCGGAGCACTATGAATACCCTTAGTAAAGCAGTAGGTTGGGCTATTTGGGAATGGTCATGACTGAAAGAACGCATAACCTTTTTGTAGCGCAGTAACGTTCTTTCAGTCAGTACCCGTAAGGTGAGGTTTCCTGAGCTTTGAAAACATGCGTTTTCCTTCCTGTCGTCCTAGAGCTGTGAAGCAATTACTTTCTTCCAGGAGACATTTCACACAAGCTTTCCTCCTTTGTCTTATGAAAACCGAGGTGCGTATCGCTCAGTGGTAAATTCTCATCTCAATCTCTCCACCGTGGGGTACTGTGTTTCAGGAGCCTTCATACCGTCTTTACTTTCAGTAGAGCGCCTGTAAGGACCTCGAGAGTATTTCACAAGCGATTCAAATTGCCGCATGCGGATTTCCAACACCTAATGCATTAGTGCACGCTGTTTGAAAGAAGCTGCGTGGCATGTAACATACGCCTGGCATCAACGCTTCAATTGCGCCTCGCTTGCTGCGATGGTACGTTGGCACGATGGAACGTGAACAGGGAGCTGTTTATTCCACAACAGCCCCATCGATCTGAATAGCGCAGGAAGGTAATAAGGGGAATGTGAGCGCACGGTAGTGGAAAGGAAGTGGCCATCACGAGAGCGTAATTACACACGCTCCACCAAATGCGTGCCGGCGTCCGAAGCCTCTACCCGGAAATGCATTGCTACTCGAAGGTTACTTCCTTCTGGCCCGCCAAGACGTACGACCTCACGGTCTGGAATGGAAAGTGGAGGAACTCGCCTCGAGAGAAAATAAGTAAGGGAAGATCAGAAGAGTTGCGCCGGAAAACCTTGCCGCTGAGACGAAAAGCGCTGCCACCAGAGATTTAGCGTACCTTTCCCTTTTGTCATCTTCCGCTCCTCTCATCCACTGCAATCGTTTCCGCATTGAGATTAGAGCAGTGAAATGGTCGTATTGATAAACGCATGAGACGCAATTGAGTTTCAGCCCTGGTAGGTGAGGAACCCCTCCGAGTTCCTCTCATTTAGACAGCGGCACCTCTTGGCCGACCCTGACGTTCTAGAAGCGTTCCTCCAATTTCAAGTATCTCTTCAGTTCCTATGATTTGGTCTCGATCGGCCAGGCCATGATTAAGATTAAGTGCCTTCAATTAATCGCTCGTCTTCACACCTAGCCGTTTAGCGCACAGTGGCACGTGCCTATGAATTAATGCCTAGTGAACCCTAGGCTTTCACATCCAGTGGGTTGCTTGTTTATTTACGCGTGGTGTGATTGGTATTCGAGTGCAAATGCCATTCTAAATCGGGTGTATGTGGCACCAGGCCCTGGGCTTTTTATGCATTCTCCTATGCCACAACTCATAGGAACTACACTGTCATCGATCCATGAAGACGTTAGGCCGCAAAGCATGACGTACGTGGCGCACTATGTAATCGATTGAATACGCACCTTCTGTCGTTCTCTTCCGTCGTCGTTTTAGTTGCACGAAGGAGAAGTACTGGCCGAAATTCTGCGCTCCTCATCACAGATAGCGCGATCAGCGAGGACTCGTCACTTTGTCTCAGCGGCACATCGTTTCCAGTGAAAACCAGGAATTTCCCATGACTTAAGTGAATATGTATTTAATGGGACCAAGAATTTCTAATATCGCGCCAGTTTTCTCTGCGCCAGCTTGAAAAAGCTGTCAATTCGAAAAAGTGAGACAACTTCTGTTCCCAAAAATGAAAGTTTATTAAAAACGCCGTTTTAGCCAAATTTTATACCTCCAATTTTCTCAAAACGGAGAAGTTTCTGAGAACGGAACGTAACACCTGCACCACTGCAGTATCGGGACAACCTACTTCTACTTATTGCGGCCGATTTCATAAAAAAAAATTATCATTGTGGGATTTAGCTAGGACACAGACTTCTCTTTCATGAACCCAGTAGCTCCCTGAGGGCAAATGGGAAGGACAATTTATCTTGAATTTGATGGGGGAAGAGACTCGCGTTTCGTTAGCTGGGCCGAAAATGCTGCCTGGCTCTTTGACGCCGAAAGACTTGACAGGATGCGCCAGTTTTCTTGAAGCTCATCGAAAATGTTCTGGTGAAAACAGAAGACGACTATCAACTGTCCACCGAGGAAGGATGGGACCATGCATCATGGAAAGCTTGAATTTGTTTCAGGCTTGACCACTTTTGAAGTTGCGGTTTGTTAGGGTTTTTGCAGAGAATAAACAGTTCTCTATTAGTTCTTTACCTCCTACACTACAAACACGGAAAGCTGTGCAAGCTCTTGGGTGTAGTTGCTGATCATAAAGCACACAACGAGTGCGTAGAGCAATAATCATCCCAATATCTGTACATCCCAGAGCAGCCTAAAGAGGAAGGCAACGCTGCAGGATGTTAATTTCATTTATTCTCCACTCAATCTCTACAGGCAAATTCTGAATGCCTAAGGCTTATTTTGACGCCAGTCAATTCTTGCCGACACTATACATCGAGATGATAACGGTGCTGTGGTGCAGATGGCTGTGCAATTAAGCAATAATGAAATTATCCTTATAAAGCGACGTAGTTCATCAGTGTCATCATAACTAACCCAAATGAAAATTGTATAATAATTGTACTGTACTTACAACGTGTCTTTCCTAAGTACTGAGAAATATATCTTGACATTTTATACTCGGTGACTCCTCTTATGTGAAGCGAATTTTATATGAAATGGTCACTCTGTCTCTAAATTAGTTAGTGACCCTTTTGCTGCGCTTTAAGATAAGGCCGAATAGGAACTCTTCTAGCCCCCCTGAGAAGGTTTCTGTTGCTAGCCCTCTTTTCTCCAGCATTTTCTCTATTCTTACGTGAGCATCGCATCAATTTGCAATAAGTGAAGACATTCTTAGATATTCGTACGATTTCCCCCTTGCACCTCAGCTCGGACGCTTTCCAGGAATAGGCAATTTCTCAGCGTTTCCTATAGAGATAATGAAAGCTTGTGCTTTTGATCAAAGATTGGTATGGATTGCCTTACCGCTTGGTTTGAGCCCCGTCCACGGGTGCCCAGCGGCCGCTGTGAACAGCAATGACCCATGATGTGGTTGGTATCACTTAGTTCACGCAATGCCTCTGTAAGGCAAAGAAAAAAAAATAAAGTTGGTCCGGTGGAGTTCCCACAGCCGCATATTGATTTGATGATCAATCCACTCAATCCCACGACCGTCCACTGCAATCGCTGGCCCATTCATCATGCCAGCGAATGTAGCTGCTCAATGCGTCGACCCACATGCGTCCTTTGCACATCAACGCCTTTCCATGTGCGGCACGTATTTCAGGGCTGCTGATATTAATAACTATGCGTCCATTGTGTGTCGCGCGCGAAGAGCGCCGCACGAAAGTGCTTCCCTGGAACTTTGGGGAAGAATTTCTTCTCTGGACACCCCCCGATCCTCTTCTCTCCACCGAGAGTCTCTGGTTTCGCAGCACCAGCTCTCGTGGCGAACCTAGTCGGGCACGTGTCATATTTAGTTTACTGCGTTTGAAGAGCGGTTTCCTGCACCTGGTAAGTGCATCAGCATTCATAGAGAGCCGGCAAGTGTGGCCAACTCCGTAGGCAGTTGCGGCGATGCGAAACATCAGATATTGGAAGAGGTGTTGCATATTAGGAACTCTCTAGTGCTTCTCAGGTCAGAAATCCTCGTGGGTTTTCTTCAACCTTTCGTCGTTAACATAACATTGAGGAATGCGGTATGACAATTGCTATTTTCGCCGCTTTTGAGCGAACAACGGTGCACAATATCAGGTCAGCTGCCTGAATTTATTCCTTTTCGTGGAGGTGAGAGTGCTTAGCCTTTACTCGTGAATTCAGCGAAAATCATCTAAATATTTGCCTTTTCTCTATTTCAGAAAATGATTTTACCAATTTATAATTTAATACATTATCTAGCTGAATGACTTCGCAGGATACCTGGAATATGAGTTTGTGTATATTGTGTATGCGAACAACGTGTACGACTTCAGTTCGGTGCGACCGGCGCGATGAACAAGCTGTCCGGGCGGGAGCTACTGCATAAGTCACATCACTGATACGGCGCACTACTTCGTAAGGGCCGAAGTATCGGCGCAGCAGCTTTTCAGAGAGCCCGCGGCGACGAACAGGTATCCAAATCCACACAAGATCGCCGGGAGCATAACTGACGAAACGGCGTCCACAGTTGTACTTAGTGGCGGCAGCCTCCTGTTGACGGTGGATGCGCAGGCGGGCCAGTTGACGCGCTTCCTCAGCACGCTGAACGAAGGTATCTACGTCGATGTCAGCGTCAGAGTCGCAGTAAGGGTCGACGGGCAACATAGCATCCAACGGAGTGGTCACCTGGCGACCGAAGACAAGCTGAAAGGGGGTCAGTCGGGTTGTTTCCTGCAGGGCGGTGTTGTACGCAAACGTTACGTACGGCAGAATGGCGTCCCAAGTTCGATGCTCGACGTCAACGTACATTGATAGCATGTCGGCTAGTGTGCGGTTGAGCCGCTCTACCAACCCGTTTGTCTGCGGGTGATACGCCGTAGCACGTCGGCGGCTCGTGTGCGTCAGAGTCATCACGGACTGGGTTAAGCGGGCCGTGAAAGCAGTTCCCCGGTCAGTAACAAAAACGGCGGGTGCTCCATGACGCAAGACAATGTTGTGGACGAAGAACTTCGCCACTTCAGCAGCAGTGCCTTTGGCAAGAGACGTGGTCTCAGCGTACCGTGTGAGATAGTCAGTCGCAACGACTATCCAACGCTTTCCAGACGAAGACTTCGGAAATGGGCCAAGGAGGTCCATGCCCACTTGATGGAAAGGGGTCTTCGGTGGATCGACGGGGTGAAGAAATCCGGCCGGTTTCAATGGAGGAGTCTTCCGACGTTGGCATTCACGGCATGTTTTGACGTAGGCCCGCACCGATGGGAGTAACCTGGGCCAATAATACTTTTGTCTAATCCGCGCGAGTGTACGGCTGACTCCAAGGTGGCCGGCGGATGGTGCATCATGACAGGCACTCAAGATCTCAGACCGCAGCTGTGATGGTACGACAAGTAGGAACACTTCTTCGCTGTTGGCAAAGTTGCGCTTGTAGAGAACACCAGACCGTAAAGTGAAGGTGTGAAGCCCTCGAAGAAAAACACGCGGAATGGGAGCTTCACTGCCTTCGAGGTAATCGATGAGCGGCGCCAACTCCGTGTCCGCCCTCTGAAGCTGCGCCATTTGGGTGGTACTAACAGAGCCCAGGAAAGGAAAATCATCGGTGGTTTCTTCGGTATTGATTGGGATAGGCGCGCGCGACAGACAATCCGCATCCTGATGCTTGCGGCCAGACTTGTAAACTACTGTTAAGTCGTATTCTTGCAAGCGTAAGCTCCATCTAGCCAAGCGTCCTGAGGGGTCTTTGAGGCTCGCCAGCCAGCATAAGGAGTGGTGGTCGCTTACCACACGGAAGGGTCGTCCGTAGAGGTACGGTCGGAACTTGCAGATGGCCCATATCACTGCAAGACATTCTTTCTCCGTCGTAGAATAATTGGTCTCGGAGCGCGTAAGTGTCCGACTAGCATAACTGATGACCCGTTCTGCACCGTCTTGCCACTGGATCAGTACTGCACCAAGGCCAACATTGCTGGCGTCAGTGTGGATGTCCGTGGCAGCATGCTCGTCGAAATGGCCGAGTATCGGAGTGCTTTGCAGACGGCTGCGAAGCTCGACAAATGCAGCCTCTTCGTCGGTCCCCCACAGGTAGGGCGTGTCGTCACGGGTCAGTGCGTTCAGCGGTTCCGCGATTTTCGAGAAATCTTGAATAAAGCGCCTATAATAGGAGCACAGGCCTAAAAACCGGCGAACAGCCTTCTTGTCAGTTGGGCGTGGAAAACCTGAGACGGCAGCGGTCTTGTCAGGGTCCGGGCGAACACCTTGTGCGCTGACAACGTGACCAAGAAAGCGAAGTGCCTCAAAGCCAAAATGGCATTTCTCGGCTTTGATGGTGAGTTGCGCGGATTTGAGCGCTTGTAGCACAATGTGCAACCGCTCCAAGTGTTGGTCAAAGGTGGGCGAAAATATAAAGACATCGTCCAGGTACACCAGGCAGGACTGCCATTTCAAGCCGGAGAGGACAGTGTCCATCATGCGTTGGAAAGTGGCCGGTGCTGAGCACAGACCAAATGGGAGCACTTTAAACTCATAGAGGCCGTCAGGCGTCACGAAAGCCGTCTTCTCCCGGTCTCTCTCGTCCACTTCGATTAACCAGTACCCGCTTTTAAGATCCAATGACGAGAAGTATATGGCGTTCCGCAATCGGTCGAGCGCGTCATCTATCCTGGGCAGCGGGTAAACGTCCTTTTTGGTCACGCTGTTAAGTTTCCTGTAGTCCACGCAGAAACGCAGAGTATTGTCCTTCTTTTTGACAAGAACCACAGGCGATGCCCACGGACTAGTGGACGGCTGGATGACATCGTCTGCAAGCATCTCGGCAACCTGATTCTGAATGGCTTCTCTCTCCACCGGGGAAACACGATATGGGCGCTGGCAGACGGGTCGCGTAGACTCGTCAGTGATGATACGATGCTTGGCGAGTGGAGTTCGGCCGACCTTCGAGCACGTAGCGAAACAGTCCGCAAATTCTGCCAAGAGGGCCGACAGAAGATCCCTCTGAACCGACGGCAAGGCAGGATTTATTCTGACTGACTGAAGAACGTGATGTGGGCCAGCATACTCCGGAGAGGGTCTTCCCACGGTGCACAAACCTGGAACCTCAGCAACGTCGGGGAGGAAGGCAATAGCCATGCCTTTGGCCAGGTGCTGATATTCGTTGGCAAAGTTAGTCAGGAGGACGTGGGTGCGGCCGTCACGTAGTTGGACGAGACCTCCTGCAACGGCAAGTCCCCGCTTAAGCAGCAGTGGACTATGGCTGTCCGCTAGGCCCTCGTAGTCATGAAAGAGGTCGTTCCGCACGAGCACCAGAACACTGCACCGCGGCGGCACCGTGACGTCGTTCTCGACAATGCGCAGAGCGTTGCTGCAGGGATCGCGGGAGTCAAAGCGCGCCACGGCCTGTTTGGTCGAGAACGTGACACGTGCCTCCTGAAAGTCAATCACAGCGCCGTTCGACTGCAGGAAGTCGATCCCCAGAATCAAGTCTCTGGAACACTCGGGGAGTACGACAAATTCACCAACGTACGTAAAACCACTAATCCCAACTCTAGCCGTGCACTTGCCCACAGGGGAAATTTAGGTGGCCACCAGCGGTGCGAATGGGGGTCCCCGTCCACGGTGTCAGAACCTTCTTAAGTTCTCCAGCGAAGGCACGGCTCATAACAGAGTAATCAGCACCGGTATCGAGCAGCGCGGTAATGTCAGTGCCATCAATTGTCACACGCAAATCGGATGCAGCGTATCTGATACTGTCGCTGCCTCTCTCTGTCCGGGTATCGTCGGCTCGAGGGTTCCGCGATGGAGGATCTTGACACGTCCCGACGTCAGCGGCCTTGCCTCCAGAGGTCGCTGGTGTTAGTTTTCCCGACGCGGACTCGGCGAGCGACGGCCAGCAGAGCTACTCTGGCGGCCAGGGCTGGAAGAGCGATAACGGAGAGGCGAAGGGGAACGGGACTCGCGCCTTCCAGAGTAGGCAGGGTTCTGGCGTGCCCAGAGATGCTGTGCAATCTCATGCGGTCGTTCGCCGTTCTGAGGGCAGGGTGCGTCGGGATGGAAACCGCGAAGGCCCACTTGGCGGTACGGACAGGCGCGGTAGAGGTGACCAGGCTCCCCACAGTGGTAGCAGAGAGGCCTGCGGTCCGGTGTACGCCACAAATCCGACTTGCGAGGGCGTGGCCCAGCTGTAGCAGATGCGGTTGCAGAATACGTGGCGATGTTACTCACGGAGGTCGACGGGGTCACACCGTAGCCAGGCACGCTTGCGTGACATGTGCCGATGTTGCTCACGCCAGGCGTTGGGGTAATGGGACCGTAGCCTGTCGTGCGACGTACAACAGATGCGTACGTGGGTCGGTCATCGAACCGGGATGGCGCTTCGGGGACAGGAGGTACCTGCGCAGCCTGTCGCACCTCGTCCCTGACAACTTCGGATAGCGCTGCCAGCGGCGCAGGTGCAACCTGAGGCAGATGGATCCGTTGCAGTTCCTCCCGGACAACGGAGCGAATTAGTTCACGCAAGGTGTCTGCACTGCCGCCGAGACACGACGAAAAGCCTTCGGGCACCATGCAGTTGATGTCCCGGTTGTACTGGCGGGCCCGTTGTTGCAGCGTCGTCTCCATCGTGGTCGCCTCGGTTAGAAATTCCGCCACCGTGCGGGGTGGGCTGCGCACGAGGCCCGCGAACAGCTCCTGCTTAACCCCACGCATGAGATGGCGCAGCTTCTTCTCCTCTGTCATGTTAGGGTCGGCGCGCTTGAAAAGACGGGTCATGTCTTCGGTGTACATGCGCACGCTTTCGTTCGTGCGCTGATTTCGGGAGTGCAGCGCAGCTTCGGCCTTCTCCCGGCGGTCAGCGTTGGGGAACGTAGCCAGGAGACTCCGGCAAAACGTCTCCCAGGTGGGAAGTGTAGCCTCGTGGTTTTCAAACCACGTCCGAGCAGACTCTTCCAGGGCAAAGTAGACGTTATTCAGCTTGCGCTCGTCGCACCAGCCGTTGTAGCGTGCGACCCGCTCGAACGTCTCCAGCCAGTCCTCAGCGTCTTCGAACACGTCACCGTGAAAAGATGGCGGTGTTCGCGGTGGGTGGCAAAGGATCGGCGCCAGGGGCCTGGTGTCAGCGGCCATGGCAGTTGGACTCGACGGTAGAGGCTGGATCGGCGGCTGGGTCCTGGTGTCAGTGGCCATGTCAGTTGGACTCGGCGGTCGAGGCTGCGTCGTCCTTGTTGGCGGGGGAAGGGGCCCAAATTCAGGCGACTCTCCGCGGAGACGGCGGCTGGGTCGCTGGTGAACCGGTGTGAGGTCCGTAGTGACGCTGTACGGAGTTTGCAGGTCGGGAAGCGTACCCAGCACCTCCACCAAACTGTAGCGTGCAACGCCAAAAAGAACACCTGCGCAGAGACGAAAAACCTGCGGCGGTCCCCCAATGGTTCGAGCGCGCGCGAGAGAGCCAACTAACTTCTTCCTCTTCTAGCGCATGCGCTACTTCTGTCTCTTCTTCGAATGCATGTGTCAATATTATGAGTATGTATGATATGAGTGTACGATATGAGTATGTTAATACACAGCGTAGGGTCTGCGAAAAATACGTTTCATACCGAGACACATTTAGTGATTGTGCAAAGTAGTAATAAATTTTCGTTCCGTTATGCAAAGTCTCAGATGAGGTGAAGAAGGCATACGGATATGTCACGTTGCAGTAGTCGTCCACAGTAATGTTCACTCTGGTGCGCATAAAAGAGCGAAACTAGAGACAGGGCAGTCGATGAATGGAGCTAGATATGTTTTCAAACCCTGCACTTAATTTTATGACCTCCACCTCAATTCTTCGTTTTGTTTTCTCACTGCACTTTCCGTCATTTCCTCCAAATGTATTTTGCTTGCTTATTACTTCTCATAAGTGCTTTCAAGTGCAGCTACTGCGCTGATTACTTTGAAATTCACTACACTTTATTAAAACAGCGCCGCTTATTATCACTCATTTCTGGTTCGGAATGTATTATAGCAGGCCGCTAATGAAGACGCAATTCATTTTCTCCTGGTCATGTTGTGCCCAGTTGAAGCTTGAAGAAGGTTGTTACCTTGAAAACTTTAAAACATAGAAAAGAGGAAAAGCAAAGAACGCGAAGTACCTTAAGCACTGGTAATTAACGAGCCTTGGAATTTAGGTCACATATGTGATGTTGCCTTTTCCTCTAATTTTCTTTTAGTAGAGCTCTTTGGCGTAGCGCGTGTGAACGAGATCAGGCATTTCCAGGGCTTCTGCAACAAAAAATGAAGCAATCGAAGCCAGTTCTGTGTCCCACCATATGGGCGTTCGCTAATTGTTTGCGTTACTCAAAACTACACGCGAAATCAAATAACTGTCCCTTAATGTGGCAGCGTTGGGCTACCTTTAAATGTGCGGAAGAAAAGGGAGAAAATGAAACGCAATGGCTGATTCGCTAATGACGTGCTTATGGCGCCCCATTCGTTTTCGCTTCCGCCGTGCTTCCAAAGCGGGAAGCAAGAAAGTAAACTGGTTCTTGAAGAGCCTGCAAACGAGCTAAAGGAGCAGCGGAATGATATTTAGAGAACTATGCTTGCGGAAAAATTCTTGGCCAACCATCATCGACCTTCAACCTTATGTGCGTAGAGGAGACACAAATCACTAGTTGCCCAAGAAGGTCACTATGTCGTTGCTTCTTCTACCATCTATTTCTGTAGCTTATCGAGTGGCATCGCGAATTTCTCTAATCGGGGCAAAGGACCTTATTTTTTGGAACTGAATATCAGTGGCTCTGCGCATCTGCGCGATTTACGATTGAACAAGGACGTTATTAGTGCAAAGGCACAATCGGCTGTCGCAACGTGGTCTGTTGAGCCTAATTAGTTAACCGCACAAGGCATACTGTATCATATTTCCAATCGCAGACTGCGCGCTACTCTGGGGCTTACCGAGCTACAATGCGGCTAACCTGTAAAGAGAAAAACATGAGCTGAATATTCACATTTATGCCGAACCATAGCCTTTATTTTGAGCGAGAAAATTCGGCTTTATTTCTATCTACTACGATAAGCATAGATGAACTTGACGCACATGCACCTTGCGGTGAGCACGAACTTTCCGTTCCTCCGTCAGACATTTTTCTGTTCTTTCGCTTATTTATTTTTTCGTTTTTTTTTCTTTCTTTCTCACATACCTTTAAAAGCGAGAGCCTGTGTGCGATTCTGCTTTCTCAGGCAACTCTTGACAGGAATTTTGGGAAATCTTTATTAATTTCTCTTTAGTCTCACGCAATCGAGACACACCGAGATTACGAGCCGGTAGGTAGCTACAGCGGTCGGGAGCATATCTAGTGCAGCAGTAAGCAGAGTCACTACGCCAATAGTTTATATTTTAAAACCTGAAAGAAATGCGTATAATGAAGCTTCTCATTACTAACTGCCGCACGTAGGTGTCACCAGTGTTGGCAAAGCATCACGGCAAAGATTTATTTTTTATGGTCGTTTGACATCCTAAAGAGACTCAGGCTATGAGGGACGCTATTGTGAAAAGGTTCCGGAAATTTCGGTCACCCAGCTGGGATCCTTTAGCGTGCGCTGACGTCGTAGAACACTTCGACCTCTAGAATTTCGCCTGCACCGAAGTTCATTAAATATTCCATTAAATATGTTCATACATAGAACACAGAGGACGAAATCGTGTCAGGTGCACACTCAGGAGCATGTTTGACGCGATGAAAGCAGCGTGGGAATAGGGATGCTGTTGGAAACAGGAAAGGGCACCTTGGCTGTCCGCAGTCTTCAGCGAGTGTGCGCATCTCGTGGACTCGGGGTGAACCTATTATTTTTTTTTCTTGTTTCCGGGCTTGATCAGCCTCCATTAAGCGCTTGGCAGCGATGGTAGCATCAGACAGCCAGGAGCAAGATGTCCCGAAGATGACGATGACCGCAATGCTGGCTTATGTCCCGGAATCCGCTCCCAGTTCCCTCCGTTGGTCTCTCCTCTGGCATGACACTCCTCTCCCTCTCTTTGCTTTCTTTCCGCCCTTCCCTCTCTCCCACTTGGGGCCAGAGAGCGATTCACGAAAATTACGCAGATATTGATTTTGCAATCACGTAGCATTTCGGATTTGTCACACGCCGGGGCTAATATATAGCACCCGCGAGAGGATGTGGCCCTCAAAGGAAACGGGCACCTTTTGCAGTTCTTTTGTCCCCGTTTCTTTGCCTCGTGTCTTCTACGTCTCGAGCTGCTGCTTTTTTTCCCTCTCGATGCAGCGCTCGCTTTGACCCTGATATAAATATGAAGTCTAAAGGCGCTGTGTGCTCTAGCTACGCTGGTGTCGGTCGTTGTGAGGCCGCAAGGCAGATTATCGCAGTGCATTAAATACGGTACACGCGTCTTTTCTGGATCTGCATCGTGGTTACATGCAATTTTTCTCTTATTTTATGGCTGAAAGTTAGACCAGTTAAGGAAAAAGTTCTACCAGTGAAACCTTTTATTGGCGCACTTGCGGTAGATTTCGGTTGCCGCGTTTCTTGTTTAGTTTCCGCCCTTCTCGACTTTGAAAAATGCGTGTGCGGCCACAGGCAGAAGCATCGCTAAGTTATCAGCATTTAGGAATCTCTCTTGAGACACTAACTGCAGGAGAGTGGAATTTTTTTCTTGCCGTGCATGAGAGTAGGCACTTAATTTTCTGAAATTTAAAAAGTTGAAAGGCCATAAAATGGAACATGTTTTCCTTGGGGACAGTGTCTGTGCGAGAGGCCTGATATATATTTGAAATAAAGCCTATCTTTATTATGATTAACGCAGTAGGTTGAGAGCGATTTCCTCGAAGAAGATGACGTTAGGTATTTGCTAAAAAACTGAAAAAAATTAAGCAACACTAGAGCCAAAATTCCAGCTTCTTGCTTGTATTTTTATTAGCCAGAATTTTCTGAAGAAGAGAGAAGTCTTTTAGAGAATCTTAGAGTTGCTTCCTATTCAATGGTGTCAGTAGGTAATTTTTATACCGATGATATTAGGTCGCTAATATATGCTACTTCAAGCAAACATGCCTAGACTTGGCAATTCATTGCAGTTTTTGTTCACATTTAGGTGAGGTTGCGTTGGCTATTGTGAAGGCAAAGAGAGAATCACGGAAATGGCAATTTAAAATAAGGCACTTTCCACAAAGCTTTGCGTTATATTTCAAAACTAAGTGAGCTAATGCCATGTTGCAACTAGGAAAGCTTGAAGCAGTTGTGTAAAGCACCAAAGGCGCGGGAGGTATTTAATATCTATTTAATCGATACAAGCTGGGATGTTGGTGTGAGCGTGCCATCTATAACTTTGGTGAAAAAATAATCCTTTTAGAAGCAGTTATTTTTACACGTTTGTGGGATTATTTTTATCGTCTACATATAACAAGAACCAGTAAACAACAAACCTTTGACAGCTCCGTGTCCTGTCCACCTGTTCGTCGCGTATTCTTCCGCGGTATTCAGGTTTTGGAAAAATACTCGCCGTTCGGTATACATAGCCACTGTTTTTATAGTCGGGGTGTTTTCCATGGGAGTGTTATGTTAGCTGCAGCATCTAAAAATGCTATCTTCTACAACCCGATAAGGTACGGACTTAAGGTCCCCCCGATTTTCTCACTGTGCATTTTTGTTCCCAGTTAACTGTGATTCATTTATTATACATGCAGGCCCACTAAAGGAATACAAGAGGGAAGGGTTGCAAGCAAAGTTCACGAAATAAATTTACAAACAAAGCTTAATGAGGCAGGACAATACAAAAATGGCTCCTAGATTTAGAATTATAGTTGTGGCGTTCATGACGAGAGGCTGAACAATCTAAACAAAATGACGGGACTTATGTAGCTGTTCTCACCATATTCCTTATTGTAAGCTGATATGGGATCTACGCTCACAATGTTTGCTACTTTTGACTCGTTGACCTGCCAGTTCTAGGTAACGTAGCTCAAGGACCGCGCGACTTACCTGGCTTCGTTGTCATCTCAAAGCTCACATTTTTGCCTCCGCGTCACCAAACCTAGAAACGCATCAAAAGGCATTTTAGTTGAAGGTTTATGGTTTATGGGGGCTTAACGTCCAAAAGCGACTCAGGCTATGAAGGATGCCGTAGTGAAGGGCTCCGGAAATTAGTTGAAGCAAGCAACATCTTTGTTTTCTTCTTAATCTTCTCGACGGGAATGTACGCCGTCCCCTACAGCCCAGCGTTTCTTGGCGTCGTTTCTCCCCGGCTTCAAGTAACGCAGGGAAGCGGGAAAGGGCGAGAAACGCGTGTTCGTACGGCGAAGTCTGCAGAGAACAGAACCACACAGACGCCGAATGATGTGCTATCAGTCAGCAAAGGGCGCCACCGAGGTAGAGAAAGAAAAAAAGCAGGGGAAAGAATGCGCGCGGCCTGAGTCAGCAAGATTCCGGATGAGCTGCGACTCCCCAGGCAGAAAAGCAGGCGCCACAAAGAGCGGGAAAGAAGCCGGGTTGTCGGGAGCAAGCCGAGCGGCAGTTGGGAAAGGGGGAGGCAAGGGCGATCGGAGGATGGAAAGAGAAAAAGGGGGAATGCCGGATCCCTGCTGAGCGCAGGTGTTAATTGCTGTCAGGGGGATCAGACGCTGGAAAGGCTGCCGCGAAAAGGATGAGATGTTAAGCTTGCGCTCAGGGCTTGCTTTGCCGAAATAAATTCTTTTAATCCCTCGTTTTACTTAGCGTGTCTCACTGGTCGATTCGGTGTTTATTCTTTTTCGTTTCTTGACAGTTTTTTTTCGTGCCGTCCGCTAATTTTCAGTCTGAAGCCTTTTCTCTGCTTTCTGGATATATACGTTACTTCTGTAGAAAAGTGGGCGCGCATTCAGCGCCTTGCGCCACCTTCTCGCGCAAAAGTGGAGCATTAGGAGAACGATCGCAATGGTTCGCTGATTTGTGCGCCCTTTTTCCAGCGCAGGATTCGGCTGTATGCAAATGCCAAAGTAAGAATAGAAATGGAGCCAGCAGGTGAAAGACCACTTGATGGAGTAATTATTGCCGAAAAATGACCGCTGTTCTATGTCGTAGGGATAGTTTATTAACTGTTTGTCTTTGCAGTTCCTTAGCTAGTCAGCAAAGCGCGTCGAAATGCTTAGAAACAGCCGCACTTTGAAGCTATTTTTCTTCCATAGTTAATACTTGTGGTGCTTATGTATCTAATCAGGTGGATAAGCTTTCACTTAATTCATTTAATACTGATTTAGTCCTAGATAACTTGGTTTAGATACACTGCACTTATGTTTGTCGTGTATGAAAAACCTATGTATAAAGAAACAATTACGTAGAGATCGAATGAGGGTTTCACGCGTAGTTTATCCAATCCTGCTTTTTTGGAAACGAAGGTATTTCAAGATGCGCTTTTGCCTGCGTTGAACGTTCCTTTTTATTTCTAGACTTTTACATGAAGTAGTAATTGAGCTGTGTTAAATACTCGTTTTAGTAAAAATTACACACACCTAGAGGCATGGAGTACTGAGTCAGCCAAAAAAGATAGCAACTAGGCAGTGAACACTAACCGCAAACGGGTGCATAATCAGGTATCAACCAGAAATAAGGCACACGAAAGTAATGAAATGAAATGAAATGTTTATTCGGCCATATTTACAACATGCCCCCGGGGAGAGGCAAAAGGAGGCAAACAAAGCATGCCTCCTGACGAGGCCAACACCCCGGCAAACACATCAGGATAGAGGTGACAAGACGGCAAATCACATATGCAAAAAAACAACAACTGAAAAAACAACTTTACAAGAAAGGAACAGCATACTTTAAGGTAACATGCCTAATCTCGAAGAGAAACAAAAAAAGACACTCCTGATATCTTAAAAAATCAAACATGACACCGTTACGCCCGCACTACTAACCAGAAAAGTACAACACAACTAATACTAGCAAATTGAAAGTCTTTTGTAAAATTGACAACAGACAATGGAGTACAAATATGCAAAAAAGAGAGAAATCCACAACACTGATAAAAAAACAAAAAAACAGCAAAAAACAGTGCCAACCAACTCAAATAAACCCAAAACTACAAAATAGTAGGGGTGTGCGAATATTCGAAATTTTCGAATATAATTCGAATAGTATATTTTTAGTATTCGTATTCGATTCGAGATCTAAGTATTCGTGTTGTTTCGAATATTCGATACGACGCGAATATTCGTACCCAGCCGAATATTCTATTGCGAGCACCGGTGTTCATTTCGGTCCGCAAGTCCTATCAAAAGAGACAGAACAATATAGCGGCGCTCAGAGCAATGCGTAACGTTGGGCCATGCAGTAGCTGACTACGCTGGTGAGCTTCTTTGTGGCTATGCCTGCGAAGCTGGTATAGTCGGAGCTCTGCACGAAATACCTCGCATTACGTGCCAGTTCAGTGCCAAGTGAGAGGGCATTTTTGTGGCTGGAGAAGTCGCTTCAGCGAGAAGGGAACTAGCTACTTCTGCCTGACCGTGTGCAGCAGCCAGTTTTCCTTCACGACAACCTTTTATGTTAATCCCAGCAACGCGCTTTTGTACTTATGGCAAGCTAGCCTTAATAAATGCTGTGTACTAGCCATCTTCTCTGATATTTCCACTCTTCTATGAATAATGTTCGAGACTTTGATACTTTTTGTGCAGCCACACACATCTTTTGTGTTCATTTCATCACTGATAGTTGAACTGTGATGTTCTTGGGTGCTCAAGTAATGTTTTGTAGTGGTTAAATGCATCTGTCCTTGATTATTCGATATTCGATTCGATATTCGGAACCAAGTATTCGTATTCGATTCGTATTCGAAAAATTTGATATTCGCACACACCTACAAAATAGGAAAAAGCAACTTCAATTTCTTTTTAAAAGCAATAGAACTCGTAGCTTCCTGAGCTATTTCCACTAAAGATGGGTGCGCATTACATAAAGCTGCAATTTGATTATTTACACTTTGCGTTCCATAATTTGTTCTGGATCTTATGGTAGATAGAGAAACCGTGCGCAGTTCGTGTTTAATTTAAGGATGATTAATTCTGAACACTGAAATAAATGACGATGGAGACCAGCATCTCAGGTACGAGGGTAATCCTAAAAGTAAGGTCTCCAAACGGCTGCGGCCGCAGAGAAGCTATTTGCGTGGCTGCTCGCCCTACTTCGGTGTTCATTGTTCCCCGTCTTCCGAGCAAGTCAAGACTCAGCGCAAAAGGGACTGTCAGTCTTGGAACGGCAGCCATTTGAAAAAGAGCTTCATTTTGTCGCTACCGCCATGTGCGAAGTTCGCGCAGTTATTCGATTTTTGAACGCAAAAGGCGGTCAACCAATCGAAATTCATCGCCAGTTGAAGGAAGGGTACGGAGAGTCGGTCATGGATATTAAAAACATCCGCAAGTGGTGTAGGGAGCTCGCAGCTGATCGCACTGAAATTCACGGCGAAAAAGAAGCGGGAGACCGTCAATTTCTGATGAGACAGTCCGAAGGTCGAATAAATGAGGCGGCAAGATCGGAGGATCACACTCGATGAACTCTGCATTTTGGTTCCTGGCGTTTGTAGAAGCACTATTGATATGTTTTTGACAGCAGAGTTGAAATATCCGAAGGTGTGCGCAAGATGGGTTCCGCAAGTGCTCACAGACGACCAATAACAGCAACGCAATGACTCTTCCCGCGAATTTCTTCAGCGTTATGGAGATGATACGGATGCCTTTTTGGATTCCGTTGTTAAGGGTGACGAAACCTGGATTTCCAGTTCACATCTGAGACCAAACAAGAATCACGTGAGTGGCGGCACTCCTCTTCGTCCAAGTCGCGAAAATTAAAGCGAACACAGCCTGTCGGCAAAGTCATGGCAACTGTGTTTTGGGATCGAAAAGGGGTATTCTTGATAGACTTCATGGCTCCTGGCATCACAGTAAACAAGGACAGATATTGTGAGGCACTTAAAAAACTTCGACGGGTGATTCAAAATCGCAGGAGAGGAATAGTGAGCAAGGGCGTCATTCTTCTCCACCACGTTGCCTGCCAAACCGTCGCTCTCCTGCAAGAGTTTGGATGGGACGCCATCAGCCCACCCACCCTACAGTCCTGACTTAGCACCAAGTGACTACCACTTGTTTCCAAAGCTAAATGAACATCTCGCTGGAAGGCGCTTCACCGTTGATGACGAAGTGAAAGATGCGATCAAACGCTTCCTCAACGACATGGGGGCGAGCTGGTACGACATGGGCATACAAAAACTGCCCCCGCGTCTCCAAAAATGCATAGATCGCAACGGCGATTATGTGCAAAAGTAGAAGAATGGCCTGTCTTTTAAGGGATTTGTAAATTGCTTAAATAAACTTTTGTTTCGATTTATAAAAGAAATGGAGACCTTAATTTTGGGATGATACTCGAAGCTGTGTTTTCGTGTTCTGCAATTCTCTCAACTTTTTCTTATTTCGCACTCACGACTTTACTGCTGAAGGTAGGGAGTTCCGTGAGCTACACAGTTCCGGTCGGTCGGTCGGTCGGTCGGTCGGTCGGTCGGTCGGTCGGTCGGTCGCTCGGTCGGTCAGTCGGTCGGTCGGTCGGTCGGTCGGTCGGTCGGTCGGTCGGTCGGTCGGTCGGTCGGTCGGCCGGTCGGCCGGTCGGCCGGTCGGTCGGTCGGTCGGTCGGTCGGTCGGTCGGTCGGTCGGTCGGTCGGTCGGTCGGTCGGTCGGTCGGTCGGTCGGTCGGTCGGTCGGTCGGTCGGTCGGTCGGTCGGTCGGTCGGTCGGTCGGTCGGTCGGTCGGTCGGTCGGTCGGTCGGTCGGTCGGTCGGTCGGTCGGTCGGTCGGTCGGTCGGTCGGTCGGTCGGTCGGTCGGTCGGTCGGTCGTACTAAAAGTCATATCAACGAGGAGAGTGAAAAAGTATACTTTAATCTTTTTCTCTGCGATTATGCAACTGAAACATCCCAAGCTAGAAGCAAAGCGCAAACCTAAATTTTAAAACTTTCTGCTGTATAGGACATCAGTGGATAGCTCGGAAGCACGTTAAATCCTGTGCCCCGCACAAACAGCACAAACTTCGCACACTTGGAGTTAGGAGTTGCCCTAACTTCAGCCGTGACATGTAAGTGGCCGCAATTCCAAGGTTTATATGCCTGCCCCGAGTGTCCAGTCGGCAAGAACAGAAACACTGAGGCCGATATTCACCACCTGCTGTGGGTTTGCCCAGAGCTCCAGCCGACAACAATTCGGCACCTGGCGGCAGCGGGATTCCCGCCGAGCAATCCTGACTCATATAAGGCTTCCACACAGGGACCACATCATCTTTCAACTACTTGACTGGACAAGCGACCTTTTTTTCATTTATTTGATTATCCTCGTCATCAATCATGGCATACCCTTTTGTGGCCTGAGGCAATAAACATTGCTTTAAAAAATAAATATAACGGCCTCGCTGTTAGCGTCATTTTCCCCTCTTGACGAAAACGCTGCTTAAGAAACTAATAATAATGCATTACTGTCTATGTAGACGTGTGATCATTTCCCGAAAATATTTCGCTTCGGCCGCAGGACTCAATTTCTATAGTAATGAAAATAAGTTAATTTCATTAACGGCAATTCGGAAAAGCAATGCGTCTTGCCTTCTGGTCTTTTTGCTGTGTTCTATTGATGAACAAAATGGCACATTACGCACCAACCGACGAAAAGCCCGGTAAAGCTTGTAAAACACTTCTAGTTGGCGGGTCTGTCATTACATGACGCTGGGTGCTGACTACTTTGATCAGCTGCTGATAGTACAAATCCCCCACCTCCCCGCTCCTGAAACTCACACCAGCGGGCCGTTTCTACGCCCTCCGGATGCATTGTCCCTCGAGGTCCTCGCCATTGTGCATGCCCTCCAGTCATTTGCCCTCCTTCCCTCTCTTCAAGAGTACACAGTCTATTAAGACTCACAAGCCGCTATACACCACATACAGAAACGCACCCTAACCCCTTCTCTTCAACAGGAGGTTGAACGAGCGGTCTCCGCATTGCAGCCTTCCATCGTTTTCCTCCGCTGGGTCCCTGGGCATTCAGGGAATGACGGCAATGAGCTGGCTCATCAGCTCGCCCGTGACACACTTTTCCGGGCACCGTTGATCCCCTGGCCCAAGCCCTCGGAGGACGGTGGGAGACTCACCCTTCGCCGCACCATAAAAGAGGTCTTCCTCGAGCTCCGCCTCGACAAACGCCTTTACCCTCCCCCTCATCCATCACTCACAGTGCCGGAGGCTCGCCTTCTTCGGCACGTTCAAATGAATGCAATCATCACCCCGTCTCGCCTCTTTCTCTATCGCTATCGATCGGACCCTTCCTGTCCCAACTGCCCCTGTACCTATGCGGACCTTGCCCATTGCCTCTTCTATTGCCCGGCTGCTCAGCAGTCGGGTTCCTACCCCCCACCTTCTTTATCCATCACCACCTGGCTCGACTGGCTTGGCGCTGAAGGGGAGGAAGAACAGCGACTTCTGGTCGCCCAGGCGGTCGACATGATCGGCCTGTAAATTTTGGCCGAATAAACGTCTTCTACTACTACTACAACTAGTACAAAGACATGAAATACGTAGGCTGGCACAATGGTTATATCTTCGGATATGGGTAAAGAAAGGGCAGACATACATGGAAGCGCACGAAAAAACTACTAGAAAGAAATGGTGAAGAAACGCCGAGATTATGAATCATAGAGGATCATCAGGGTACAAAAAGTATGCAATACCGAGAGGTATTTGGCGTGTAATAATGGTTTCAGTGCTTACTTTTGGGGAAGCGGGGAGAGCAACAAGGTTGATCAAACAAGAACACAACACACTTGAGACACGCCAGCGATCACTTAAAACAGTTTATTTGAACTTCAGGACGCATTATATATGTCGTAACTTCTTCGTTCTTCACTTTTGAAGACATCCCTTGAGTGTTTTTCTTTCCCGTATGCCCGTGGCTGACCACTCTACAAAACAGCTGTACGCTTTTCTACACAATCTGAGCATATATTTATGATATGAGTCGTCCTGAATCAAGCTTTTCTTCGAAAGTTCAAAACCAGCGGGGCATCCTGGGTGCAAAGGCTGACAACCTTGCTGACAACATCAAAGGCTGACAACTTCAACGTGTAAAAATTTCGGAGCGCAAACATGATTGGTCAACTTCACACAGGACCAAACTAGGGTTCGAGTTCTCATCTTCCACCACAGAATACTGAATGCTTGAAGGCGCTTGCCATTATCAAAGGACCTGCATTTTGATGCAGTGCGGCTCCTCTGATACAGAAGCCCACGCAAAATCAATTATGTTCGCCTCCTGTTATTGGCCTAGGCCTTCACAAGTATCTTACGTGCTCCCGCCTTGTAGCCAACTGCACGAATCTTAACACAATCACTAGGAATTTCAGCAGTTCCCCCTAATAATGACGTCGTGTCTTAAAATGCATGACTGTAGTAGTTTTGCTGTGGAAAGGAAGTTTCCACTTGTTGCAGTAAGCCACTAGCGCAGTGGAGCATGGCTCGTCTTCGATTGCCAGTTGGGTAATCAAAGCTCAGGATAGAAAGAGGTTGTGTATATTAACCACCGAAAATATTACAAAACTCTTCTTATCCTGTAGAATTTCTGAAGCCTATATCACATTATCTAAATAATTGTTTTCGGTAGATATTTTTAGTAACCTTTTCATGCACAAATTATGAGGGAATCACAAGAAAGCTATCATCAAACAGAAGTGAAATATGCTTGTTAACTTCGTACAATAACCTCACATGGCCCATTCTTCAACAGGCTTCAGTTGCCTGGTTCCCGCATTACGCTTGTGATATTCATAAACTGCAATCTATTCAAACCAAAGCAGGTAGATTTTTTCATCGTTATTACCACCCTAATCTTTCATTTTCATCGCATGCTAACGAATTATCACAGCAGCCACTAAAATACAGAAATCTGTGTGACCGCACTGTTATGTTGCACAGGATCGTTCACCAACCACCATTGACTCTCCCATCATATTCATCGCTAGTGCCCCGAATAGATCACGACACATAGACCCCTTGGCGTTTTGCCTTTTCGGCATTTTTTAGACCTTTATGTTTTCTTGTTTTTCCTCATCATCTCGTCAGAAAGCAGTGGCTACTGGTGATATATGGACATTGAAGTCTTCAGGAGAGCTCCTCCTTGTAAAAACGAATACACGACGTGAATTCGATATGCAGCGCATTCGTGAACCCGTGCGTTAAAGGGCAACATTTGTGGAGAGAAAAAGTGGTAGGCCAATTCTGCTGGAATATGCTTTCTTACTCTTTGACTCATCCTCGCCTTGAAGCGAAACTTCATGTCAAACATTCAGAATAAGTGCTCTTGTTTCATTCACTTCGCGGATTCTTGATAGAATTAATTTAGAGCTTTATTCATTCATAACGAGAAGGTCTTCAGTTTAGAAATATAAAAAACGTCCGTTACGCTGTCACGTCGTTCCGAAGATTAACCGCATGCGCTAACTCGTTAGTCCGCACGCGCACACATACTGACACATGCACAGATGCAGATATGCGCTAGGTGGCCTGAACCCAAAATTGTGCGCAGAATCAAAAGCGTATGCTCTAAAATTCTTTATAAACTGAATGTTCGCAGAGCAAACGTTCTATATTCAGCAAACGATAACCTTGATTGCTGCCCAATTCGCGCCCTTCCGTCATTTGTTATTCATTCGCCAAAGTGATGGCACTCAAGGGATTACCGACGGATTTCCCCCGAAAACGGAGGGATTAATGGCCTAGACCAGAGCGCTTGGAGCAAAGCACCATTTACCCCGCCCATGCTCACGTTTGCCGCTGTCCTGTTTTTTAGCAAACAGCGCTAGCAGCGCAAATACAAACATGCCTCGGGCGCGGACAGCCAGGACCACGGGGCGTAATGAAGGGTCCCCTTCGAAAAGAGGGCTCTTTGTTGCAACAAGAGTAGAAGGAGGAGAAGAAGAGGACATGAGAAAGACAGATGTGAGAAGCGAAAGGAGGGAGTGGTAAGGCAGCAACAAAGGTAACTGGATACCGCGCATCCTAGAGAAGAGGTCCGAGGCAGGCCGAAAGGGAAAGTGTGAACGGTCGGAGCAGGAGGCTAATCACTCTATGTACACGTAGACCTGGCGGAAACCGCTCCTCTTCCACGAATTAGCACATCAAACAGCAGCGGCGGCGGTGCCTTCTCTCCTTTGCTTCGGGCCACGAATGGCTGGCACTTTCGGCGCAGTGCTCTAGAGTGAGTGGACGGGTTGAAGAGAGGGCACGGACCTCATGCTCCCCAGACGCCCTCCAGGGAAAAACGCCTGGTGAGATCCCAGCCATTCTCGGTGCCCCTGTTTCTGCGGATTAGGCGTTAGTTGACAGAAGGCTCGGCGGGTGGTCGGGCGTGCTTGTGTGCGCCTCGCTAGCGCTGTTGAAGGGTTCCTCCATCTTTCTTTGGCAAAGCGGGGCGGTCCAGTTTGCGTTGGCTACTTTATTTTGTGCTGCCAGGACATCAGAGCGTAGGTCGCACGTGTTGGCCGTCCTGGTGTTCTACGCAGCACTGGGCTGTGGGTCGATTGTTTCAAACAATCCAAAATGAGTGCGATTGCATATAAATAGCGCTTGGTTCTCGTTTCCGCGGCAGACCGATTCGTTTTCTCCGCGGCGCAGTCAAAATGAAGCAGAGTGGTTTGCGTTCAAACAGCTTTATATACAAAGGAGATAGCGCTAATTTCATGCGAACGAAACTGAAGTTTTGTCCCTATACGGGGTTATCTGCTAGCGGTAGTGGCTTCTGCAGTTCTGCAATTGCAAACAGCAATGCACGGCTGTTAAACGTAATCATTAAGTCGTCATTCAGATGGCTGCTGCAGGACAATGCCTCGGCTGCTCTTTTTAATGTTGAAAGCTCGAAGAAAATCGCATTACTGCTGAACTTCAGAATTTTTGCCCGGCAAAGGTAGCGTGGCAGAAAATGGAACTGTGTTCGCGCCACCGCAACAGGACGAATAAACCTTTTTGCCTAAATGGCATTGCGAATCAATTATTAATGACTGGCGCAAGCGACGGTCTTTGCACAGCTATTTCTTAAACGCGGATGTGCAAATAAAAGCCGCAGCGGAAAAATCTCGCGTCCGCTGCCTGTCTTTTGCAAGAAACATTTAACTCGGGTCGATACTGATGCACTTGAAGAAAATAAAAAACCAACAAATAGCATTGCTTATCTTCTTTCGCACTTCTTCTGACAACTGAAAACTTACGGGCCATCAGTCGGTTTTGTTGAGTAGGTACCTAGGACCAGAACACACGACATAGAAAGCTTTATTTTAGGGTCGCAATATGTGGGAAGCTGCACGTGATGAATGAACTGAACGTGATGACTGACAAATGTACATTATGCTAAAAGGATCCTTTATGTCGTCTCAAAAGTTGAAATGAATGCCTAAGACGGTGTCGCAAGCCCGCTGAATTACTACGGGATTTGTCCACGTCGCTTGCAGACGCTTAACCAAGAGATGACTGCAACTACATTAGAGTAACTACGTAAAAATAATGGTAATATCCGTGCTGTCAACGCTTCTTCGTGCTAGCTATTGGTGCTTAGTTGTTAATTTCTGGGGCTGTCTAAACTGAACAATTAACTGGGTTGGTTTAATCAAATTTTCTCTTCTGTATGGGAGACGACAACATGAATGAACGCTTTGAGATCTGAAGCTCTGATTATCTTGTAGGTTTTGCTTGGCGCTTGAATTGTAAACGTGGTGTTTGTTAAAAAAAAAATTATCGTTGTGGCTTCAAGCGACAACTATTATAAGAAGTATTCGCATCTGGGCTCGTTGGTGCAGATTTTGGAAAGACATAGCGCAAAAAGAGCGAACACGACATAGTGAGGGAACGGGACAAGCGCTGTTCTCTTACTATGCCAGTGTTCGTTTTTTTTCCGGCACCTATGTCTTTCAAAAAAAGAAAGAAAGACAGACGACAAGCATGCTGAAGGTTCTACAGCTTGCTATACTTTCTGAGGAGCGAGAGCTTTTCGCATTCTTTCAGGTTTAGCTGGAAGTGTGAAGTGACCGCCACATCTATTTCGCCTACCAGAGAAGCAGGCTAGATGTGTCCTCGGCTCTTAGCCAATTTGACGGCGCCCTTCGATATCCGCCCTCGGCAGCTTCTTCAGTAATTTGATGAAGTCAGGCCTGAAGCAAAGACCTTCCTACTATGATTTGTTTCAGGTACAGCCAGCAAAAATCGAAGCACAAATGTGCTCCTGCAGTCGTTCAAATCATCTAAGAATCGCGAATGCTAACATTATATTCATTCTCTAGAATTAATTGTGTAAAGAAATTTAATGCTAATGTATTGGTTCAATCGAGCAAAGCATGTTCTTAAAAAATGTTTGCCGTTTATAACATGAATACAACTTTTACATAATTAAAGCATCATATTTTCGTGCCGTGCTTGGGTGTGCACTGTGGCGCACGTGTATGCCTCCCGACATGCAACATGAACCAGGATATACCAAGAAAAGCAGTACGGTAGGTGAATATCAGACACTTCAGAGCCAACATAGAGTGCAGAATTATTCTTCGAGTAGAACTGCTTGCGCGTCATTCCTAGTTCTGAATTTTCTTCTCAACACGTCACAACTTGAGACGCTGACCACCTGTATTCTGTGCACTGCAAGCCTTTCAGAACTGCATAACTTCACTGAACCTGTACTGCCCCCTGTATTGTGAATATCCAGGGGAAGCCATTTACGGCGTCCTTGAGCGTGCTGGTTGAGTACAATAAATATTACTTTGCTAATAATAGCTTATCCTAGATCATATATATCAGAAAGAGGAGTGCCCGCGAAGCCAAACCCACAATTTCGGGAAGTATTCGCTTTGGGATATTTTTAAACATTCTCTTTGGGATATTTTCTCTTGTATGTCCAAAATCTTCAAACTGAACAAAAGGTTTCAGAATGAAAAAGGTGAAAAGTTCTCTTCATTCCTTATTTTAGCCCTATTAATATTCCTTGCTTTTCTTTTCTTCTTCATATTTATGTTGACGATACTAGTCTTCTTTGAAAAATGCAGCAGGGTGCAGCATACGAATTATTTCAGGGCCAGTAAACGAAAAAAAGCATATTTGATAGATTATATATATAGATTTTTGTACACGATCCCAGGCGAATTCTCTACCGTTTGAAAAGATTGAGCATCCATAAACAGGACTTCAATATCAGGCCACCTGCCAGACTCGAAAGAACGTGATGCGTTAGGGAAAGAGACTCGATAAGCCTGAGGGGTCGCAGCTGGCTGCTTCTTGAATGAGATCATAAGGCAAGATTTACTGCAGTGAAATTCTCAATGCATCAACCAAAGTCATGTTTACCGCATTGGCCAAGCCTAGTGATTTCTTAATCAAGGTGAGCTTCCAACAAATCTGATGCTTCGGAAATAATTCGGGACAGACTTCGTACAGTTTGGTAGCGGATCGGGCTAGTTGGTGCAGATTTGACATTTTCAGAAGCGCTAAAACAACAAGGACGCAGAGGGAACAGACAGGGACGAGCGCTGTCTGTTCCCTCTGCGGCCTTGTTGTTTTCGCGCTTCTGAAAATGTCAAATCGTACAGTTTATATTGTTGGAATGCCGCGCCCGCTACCTGCCTATTTATCCATGTAGTTCCTGTAAGGCGATCCTGACGCATGATTCCTCAGACGACTGCAGCCACAGTTTGTTCTGCTCTGCGTCCAGTGTGATGTGCCGTGGGAAAAAAAATTGAAAGGGGCTTAACGTAGTTAAACCGAGTATACATGCGAAAGCAGTTGTTCATTCTTCAATTGGAGGGGGCACTAAAACTCCGCCTTAGGGGTGCGGTATGATATCTTTAGTGGGTTAATGCCCATGTATGCTGAATTGGTAATTCCTACTTCAGATTCGTAGATGGCGGCGAGTCCTCATATACCACTACAAGCGCAGTGGCGCAGCGGTAAAGCAAAGCGCCACTGCACTGGCAGGTGGCTGTTTCTACCACCCGTCGGGATTTTGCGACCCATGTTGCTCTTGCCAAGCAACCTCTCGCGCAGATGGCACGACGCTCGTCCGAACTTACGCGAGCTCACCCGAGTTACTACCCGAGCTTACCCCAGTAACTCATGTTAGCTCGGGTAGTAACTCGGGTTGCTAGGCAACGGCACAACCGTTTGGTAGCCGCCGCGCCACTAGCATACGCGACTAGCTGAGCCGGGCTCCAGTAGTGTTGCTTTCGCAACAAAAGCGAAGTGATGTAAATTAGGAGCAGCATTTCTTCCTACTTGGGCTCGTGCGCAAACTAGTGCCCCTCTAGATTAGTCGAACTAGTTAGATACGTTGTGCAACTCACTAATCATCTGTTTTCTCTCTGTTTCTTGACGCTAATATGTAGACAGACTGCGCGAATTTTTCCTGACCTGGTGCCACTGAACGCTCCTAAAGAAGGAGTTGAAAGTCCGTTTTCTTTTCTGACTACAGGTCAGGCGCTCGATCAAAGCTGCTTCGCTGGCAAGCCGGAACCGAAGGCGGTGGGGTGAGGGGACGTAGTCGGGAGAACCGCGCGCTGACAGCAGTAAAAGGATCTCCCCTGACGTTAGAGTGATTTTCGGGGGGCGTCTAAGAAGTGGCCGCTTGAAAGGCAAGAGCCTCTTCTTATCGCGCCCTACCTCTGGCTAAGAAGGTGCACGGTGGTTGAGGCTCCAGCGGCTCTCGATTGCTGGCTTGGAGAAAGATAAGCGCAATTGATATCAGGAAACAGAGTGCAACCCGTTAGTCATCCTTCCGCTCGTTCACTTTGCCCACTTGTTTCATTATTAATGTCTGCTCACCTTTATCGTCTGGATGGATCTGTTTCCTCTACCCCTTATTTTCGCAACTGCCACTCTCTCTTCCTCGGCGAGGAAGGGCCGCTGCCAGCTCGAATGTATCAGGCTCCCTCCGTCATGATTTCGGGGGGGGGGGGTGGGGGGGGGGGGGGGGGGGGTGAAGAAAGCGTTTAATAGGAAGGATTAAAAAAAGAAAACGTTTCCCAACAAGGTTCGCAAAGAGATGACTGTGGACATCGCTCGCTAGACAATTCGTCGGCTGCGCTTGCAAAGGTGGGATTTGACATGTCCCCTTAGCGCGACGCTTGTGCCCCTGACACCAGGGAGGTAGCGTTTTTGGCTGCAAAATATAAGGGGTGGTAGAACAAGAGGTTGCATTTTGTTTCGTTTATTACTTTTCTCTCAGCTCAGACGGTCCTGTGAAATACTATCGCACGTCCAGCCACTATGTTGATTACGTGCGAGAGCTCCACTGATGTCTCGGGGCCCTACGCACTTTTGGCTTTCCGTTGCGCAATTTTTGACCAACTGCACCACACGAGCTACTTCGGAATTCCTACGACTCAGAAGCTGGACACATCTCGTTTCCTGTGGCCAAGCATCACTGCCGACGCCCGTCGCTGGGCACGAAACTACCTTCAGTGTCCTCGCGTTAAACTTTACCGGCGTGCCGTCACGCCCTCTTATCCTTTTCGGCCTCCCGACGCGAGCTTTTGCAACGCCCACATAGACCTCGTTGGACCCTTCCCGTCATCACACGCGGCCTGTTGCCTGCCCACATGTGTCAATCCCTCAGCTACCATTTAGAGGTTCCTCATGTTCGAGTGAAATAAATAAATATGACATCAATAGCTTCTCTGCGTTGCCAAGAGTTCTATCCCGCACAGACCAGTCGACGAAGTTCTTATAGCTTTTTAAGGTATGCAGCACAACTCCTTCATTTCAGAACAGCAAAATATTGTGCGCGTGACCTGTTTGTTACGAATAAGTGTGATACATAGCACATTAAGTATATGGTTTATTCTGTTCTTGGACTTATTTCTTGCCGAGACGTTTAGAACAAAAGTGAAATTGAACGTGTCAATTCTCATTAGCGCTCATTTGGGCGAAGGAACTTTCCTACTCTAAATAAAGTCGTCGTTGTCGTCTATGCTGCTCGCGCTCCCTGTTGTACTCGAACTTCTTTCCTTCTTACTATGCAAAGCAGACTGATTAACAGAGACGATGGTGCCTTTGCTAGCAGTCTGATGCATCCCCGAATAGGAACGCTCTGTCACCTGTTTCGAAGGCCCATCGTTCGCATTGTCGGGTATTTTGGCATTGTTCTCGAGTCTTCCCTTCGTAGTAAAAATTGTCCTCTGTTGCTTATGTATAATTTCGGACGCTGCACTGGTCACATCCCCTAGGTATGCAGTACGTGTCCTGTCATCGATGTACGGAGAGCGTGTTTTCGTTCTTATGTTTGTTGAGTTCACAGCAACCTCCACGTTCGCTTCTTTGTCCGACGACTGGTCGGACAGAAGGCTCAAGTGAAAGCTAACGCGCACTGTGAATACGCTCACCGCAACAAACATTGTCACCATTAGTCCCACGACGAGAATTAGGACGCAGCCGCGATCTGGGTGCACCCCTCTTTCCAGATCGATGAGCTTCTGAAACAAAGTTGGCGGACGGCTAGGTCTCTGGACCGCCTGACTAGTTGGTAGGTTAATGCAGGGTACGAGTCCTTCTTCGTCCGGTAGCATAGTCTCCGGGAGTTCTGCTGAGGCACCATATTCGCACTTTCGACGCATGGTAGACATCCGTGGCAAAATATTTTGGGAAGCCATATCCTCGCCACATGTAGACAACGCCGACAGCTCATTACTGAGGTAGGCACGCGGCGGGGTACCGGAAATGTTACTGGATGCTAGCATCACTTCCCCTTCCACGACGGCATCGACTGGGCTGAGCTCTTCTGCCTGATCCAAAGTGACATAGCAACTTGCCTTAGTTCCGCTCCTCACAATTCCCTGGGTAAGTGGCGGCGTCATGGAGGCTTCGGGAAGACCGACAGGCGCCTGCATGTCCTCTCCAGGGCCCAGTTTGAGTAGCTCTTTCGACGCACAGACCGTGGCAGTGGCAGGCGCTTGCATCGGTGTAGTCGCCAAAGAGCTGCCAGCCACGGCGCTAATACCATGCGGGAGCGTAGACGTGTTGAAGGTCTTTAAGTGCGACAAGGAACGGCGTATATCCTGTTCTGCCAGCTCCATGGTGGGATGCTCGGAGATGGTAGAGAACAGCTCGGTCCAGCCTGAAGCAACCCTCTTGAGTATTTTCGTCCCACTTCCTTGTTCCAGGTTTGGTTTTGGAGCGCTAACCTTCTGCTTTTCAGTCTCAACGCGTTGACCGCCTGCATGGCCGTGGCATTTCGAAGAGCTGCGCTGTTGAGGAGGCGTGCAAATGTTGTCATCGTAGTCATCATCAAAATCGTCGAAATACTGAGCCTCTGAAACGTCGTCGAAATAGCGGTCTTCGAAGTCGTCGTACCAGCTCCTCCAAGAACGCGACTCTTGCCTTTTGTCTTGACTGCGGTGCGCCATGACACTGCTAGGTCCAGGATTTCAAGCGAGCCCGGTGCGAAGCTGGATGCAGAAACGATGCCGTCGTTGTTGTCCTCAAAATAATGGTGATGTCAGCCGCTTCAGCAGTCACTTCTTCTTCTTCTTTTACTCTGGTTTCATTCATCAGAAATCAGCTTCTTTTTTCAACGCACAAAATACTCTTTCCCGTAAATTTGGAAGGCAAAAAAGTTGAAACGTGCAAAGTGAACTGCAACTTAAATTCTGCAATATCGTTCAACCAAAGATTCACCATCTGCCGTGAGGATGTGTACACGTGTTCTATTTTTGTTCTTGAGCCTTACTGATTTAACTTCCAACCTCTTAAGCAGACAGCTGCTGCGTTAATGATTTCCGACACCATGGCGTTCAACCAACGTGTACACAAGACCATGCGTAGCATGCATACCTGCATTTTGTTCCTGTTTTCATCCCCTTGACAGTGTGCCTTAACCTGTTCTTCGGGTGTCTACCCAGAATGACGGAGCCACCCCCCCCCCCCCCGCCCTTATAATGCAAATCCTCCATTTCTTCTCCTACTTCAGTCTCCGGATCCGTCGTTCTCTCTTGGAGAATCTGGGCTTGGCAAGTTAGGTCACTATCATTTTGCATTTAGGTCGAGTTGAAATCGATAAACTTTTAGAGCGCAGCTCTTAGGCGCCCGTTTTTGCGTCTCGCGGCGTCGCCGTCGCCGTTGTCCGTTGTAACCAGTAGTGGACGCCCTTTAAGCTGCGAAAGCAATAGAGCGGGAGCTTGGAAAGGAGAAACTAAAAGGGCAACCTTCTCTCCTCCTCAGCAACCGGCGCGCCAGTGGGGGGCTCAGCTGAGCATATCAACCATGACGTCACACAGTAGCGCCAGAACGAGCGCTAGCGCGCCGCCGGTGGCAGCTACACCGCCGTTTCATCGCCAGACGTCTCGTTGCAGTCGAGTGAGTGAGACGCATGGCTTCGAAGCGGCCCAGAGATTCCGCGCCAAGCAGTTCGAGGAAGCGGCAGTGGGTTGACCACCAGGCTTTCCCCAAGTACACTTCAGAATTTCCAAAGTGTCTTCGGTATTTTTTGAGGAAAGGAAATGCGCAGTATCTGTCCCCCACAGCTGTGAAACCAATAGAGCGGGGGCCTGGAAAGAAGGAGGTAAAATTTATAACTTGGTTTTTAAGGAAAGGAATTGCGCAGTATCTGTCTCACAGATCTTGGTGGACACCTGAACAGAGGGAAGACACGTAACTGTCCTCTTGGAACAGTGGACACCTCAATCGTACTTTAAGCTACGTGGCCGTAGTGACCGATGTGCGCTGCATGCTTTGGCATTGACGACGTCGTGCCAGAAACGCTGCGACCTTGCAGGGTAGCAGGGCGGATGGGGACTTTGATGTAGATTTAAAGACAAGCGCGAATTTCCTACTACTAATGCGGGACAACGTCCCGTTCCTCGCGCTCATAACGGCTCCCAAGCTGTGACAACCTCGCGAAATACTTGCGCAGACCTCGTCTTTAAGAACCAGGCGTTGGTGCAGCAAGTCGAGCATATATCCATTTATTTCTCCGTTCACAAAGCTTCCTTCCCGACAACCGAGAACTGTGAGTGGAGTGTTTCTTGAAGTTGTCTGTTATTGTGCATTCATGTCTTGCTCGAATTCTTTGCCTCAATCTATCGAAAAGTTTAAACTGCTGATGAGCTGCGCTCAAATTTCGCAATAGGAAGTAACGTAATCATCGGCAATTTTTTTATTAATGAATTATTAGCGCACGATAAAGACCATAGAGGGTAGAAGTAGCGAAAAATAACTACGCATAAATAACTATATGAAAGCCATTGATCTAAATAAAGTATTTTAATATAAAGTGATGTTTCACGGGACAAGGCGCTCGGCGCAAAAATAATAACATTTTTGTAAACAAGTGCTCAATACAATGACTATGCATAAAACTCATTTACCGCGGTACTACTTCAAAATTAATGTAGAAAAGGCGATTACCGCTGGCTAATAAGTAATTTACTGAAGTTAAAGCCACACCCTTATGAGAGAGCTTGCCGCACCAGCGGTGACAGGGCCATTTACTTTTTGGTTTGTTTCTGCAGCAAAGCTTTCGCCGATCCTCGTCCCTATACACTTCCCAGGAAACGCATTCATCTAATGGGGCGTGCAGAGAGCTTATGAAGTGCCGGCTTCTTCACGGCTACAGATTTGAAAATAGGTTCAGTGCAGATTAATTGTTTGGAATACATAAAAATACACATTTAAACTATCTTGTCGCCGCTCTCTCACTCGGACAAGTATGTAGCCATGAGCGTAAGCACTGTATTTCCATCCCTAATCTCGGCCGCCAGTTTAACTGCCCCCATGAGTACTCGCCGAAAGGTTACTGCACAACGACTCTATAGCTGCAATGCTCCAGCACCTTGAGCACTCGGTTTCGACGAAAATGAGCGAACCACCCTTTACAACCGACAGAGAGCAATTTTTCTTTAGAAGTTAAGATAGATGCTCGGGTGTGTCGATGTGAATGAAGACGGTGTGTTAAACCAGAAAACGAATTAACAAGGTAGCCATGCAATGCACACATTAAAGTTTCTGACCCAGTTTTTCAAACACATCTAAGAGGCAGCATCAAGAGTGTGCGGGCAGCGCACATCGTAAGAGTTCTCAAAAAAGTGACCATGTTTTAACGTAGCTAAAGAGAGTAGGCGAGCGAAAGCATGAGTTTAGCCTGGTTGGCTCATGGTCTTGTCTGGTGACGATATTCTACTCATATGCAGCTCTAATCGAAGCTAAGCTTATCTGATTTGATTTGTTCGCGCCACAGATGGAAGTTAACAAAGACGACTATGTGAACGGCTGTGGCGATAGCATAGTGGTCGCGTGCAGTGGGCAGCGAAGCTTACCTGTTGGCGCCGGCGCTGGTTCGATGCCCCCTCGCTGCAATATGCATTTTATTTCTGTATGGGTTGTTGCTATGCTAGGTGTTGCCAAGGCCGCCTTCAAGGTCAAGCTTCGCACAACTCGGTGACCCTATTATAAGTCGTGAAATAATGCTTTCGCAATAACAGAGTCATTGTGGTTAACGTAGCTCATATTCATTTACACGTGATCGTAATATATTCATTGAGTTATCATTTTCCTGCATGTATGCAGATTTTCTTGCGGGAGATTAATGACTGCCAGTTCACTCGATTTCGGCCTATCTTGATTGCAATTCGCAGAGAAGCAAGTTTCAAAACGTGACACATAGTGAAAAGGAAAAAAATAATATGACAGATATTTTGCGAAATAGAAAGACGGGCGTTCGATCCTAGCCGCGATGGTGGAATTTCTACGAAGGCGAAATTCTAGACGCTCGTGTACTGTGGGATGTCTGTGCACTTTGTGGTCAAAATTTCCGCAGCCCTTCGCTACGGCGTCCCTCATAGCCTGATTCGCTTTGGAACGTTAAACTCCGATAAACCAGAAACGAATCTAAATGCGCGAACCACTCCCCACAGCAAGGAATATTTCTCTCCAAATACAGTAGCAATGATAATGAGCTTTTGCACATATAGCAGTAAGCCCGTCTTATATACCCATCTACAATTTTAGCCAAACTCTCGTTGGAGTTCAAGCAAAATTAAAATAAGGGGTCATATGAATGCGGCAGCACTACTAGGCGCATTTTCTGATTTCGGGCAAACGCAAGTACGTAGGTACAGTCGCCGTCAAAAGTAAATGGAAGGCGACTTTGTAAAAAAAAATTTAATTGAAATCAATTTTTTTAAATCTACAGCATAATGGACTAATTTTTTGTTGGTGCACAGTCCAATTCGCACAGTCACATTTAGGCTGCACATATGTATTCAAGGATGCATGAATTGAGCGGGCAATGATAAAATATTTTCGTTAATATTGCCTTCCATTTACTTTTGACGGCACCTGTACGTCCGTGAAGGCTGCTTTTTTATGATAAAGGCCTGTATTACAAATGTTTTTATGATGTAAGGACTTACGATGCAAGTGCCCATCATAACTAGTGCTACTGCACTTTATTCAGCGCTTAGCACGTGCTAAACCGTTTGTTATTTTCTTCTTTTTTTGCTTGACTAATTTCGAAGCCGAGGCAGCGAGACCGCAAAGAATATGCTTCAAGAGGAGGTGTAGGAAAAAGCAGAGTATATTTGGCTCGTTATTGCAGGTACTGCATCCACTGCTGGCACATGTGGGCAGAAAACATATTTTGTTGAAAGACGCTTAGAGGCCAGAGGGCAGAAGGAAGACTGTTTATGTGCCGGCTCTCCGGTAAATACCCTGACGAAATGGCCTGTCTCCTTCTTTACCACTACCCTCGAAGAGCGACAAAAATAGCAAAGAGCCGATGAGAAACACAGCCTCCAAAAAGTACAGAAAATCACGTTATGTTATCTAACACCGCATAATATTAATTATTTATCACTGCATTTTTTTCTCAGCGCAGTGGCTCAGGGACATTAAAATTTTCTGTCTCCCAGGGAAAAGCATAGATAGGGCACAGAAAACTGTAAAAAGAGCTGAAGCGTAAAGACTACACAGACCTTCAGGCAGATCATGAAGGAGTTCTTGCACTACCTTTACGTTCGGAAGCCTAGGCGACTTATGGGAGTGGTGGCTTTCTTTTTATTGGGGCAGAAAGGTATCATTTAGTTTCATGAAAAGAAAAGAAAAACAGCGATTGTCACCCTAGAGCAGCGATGTAGCAGAAGCTTAAAAAAAGCGCCTCCGCTTGACTAAGCGCTTCACTTGAAAAACCCCTCAGCGCGTACTTTCTAGCCACGAGACATAACGCCGATGGGATGGCACCTGTGGATGGCACCTGTGGATGGCACCTAAGGATGGCACCTGTGGAGCTTCAAGTGGCTGAGGCAACCTCACTGAGGCAACGCGGAAACACTCCCCGGCGCTAAACCTCAGCCAGGCGCTGCAAGCTTAGAGAATGCAGGCTTCACTTTTTAACGAATCCTCACCATGACCGCCGGCCATTTGCAGCCACTGCTGAATTATAATAGCCGAAAAAAAAACGCAAATTAAGTTGAGGCTGGAAAAGCCGGTAGGGAGAAAAGAACAACATGTGAAGTGAGCTCTAAAAGCTTGGTCGAAGTGCTAGTGGTCCGCGTTGTACTCCAGCAACTGTCTGCATTATATTAGTCACTGTCGTCGTCATCGGAGCGCAGGAATTTCACATAGATCGCACTATGTAAATACGAACCCTTGATCTAGAACAGGCGCCACGCGGCGCCATATTTTCGCAACGCGGGTCAACCGACTCTTTATAAGCTTTGTATATATATATATATATATATAGACAAACAAGAGAAGGGGATGAGGGGCTCGTTATAAATATGACAGAAGCCAACAGCCACAGAAACCAAGGGGCACAGGGGATTTTTTTTTTAATTCATGTATTTAATTTGTGGTGTTGATCAATTTAGAATAATACTGAATATGTTATTGCTCAATGTTAATTGATTAGAAAAGCAGAAGAAAAAACAACCACATGCCGCCGGTGGGATCCGAACCCACGACCTCCGAATTACGCGTCCGGTGCTCTACCTCTGAGCTACGGCGACGGCTGTTAAATCTTCTGCTTTCGGGGATATTTATGTTTACAAGTAACCTAACATTGAGAGTGTTCATCAGCGCCACCCACGTTCATAAGCGGCGGACGTAGAACGTCCTGAGTTACCGCAGGTGTTACGTAGAACGTCATCGAACGAAGAGGGTGGAAGCTGCGTGAGAACCCTCTTATGCTTCCTATGGCGTCAAGGCTGCCAGAACCGAGGCCCTCGCTAAGCAATTAAGCAAACAAGAGAAGGGGATGAGGGGCTCGTTATAAATATGACAGAAGCCAACAGCCACAGAAACCAAGGGGCACAGGGGATTTTTTTTTAATTCATGTATTTAATTTGTGGTGTTGATCAATTTAGAATAATACTGAATATGTTATTGCTCAATGTTAATTGATTAGAAAAGCAGAAGAAAAATCAACCACATGCCGCCGGTGGGATGCGAACCCACGACCTCCGAATTACGCGTCCGGTGCTCTACCTCTGAGCTACGGCGACGGCTGTTAAATCTTCTGCTTTCGGGGGTATTTATGTTTACAAGTAACCTAACATTGAGAGTGTTTGAGTTACCGCAGGTGTGACGTAGAACGTCATCGAACGAAGAGGGTGGAAGCTGCGTGAGAACCCTCTTATGCTTCCTATGGCGTCAAGGCTGCCAGAACCGAGACCCTCGCTAAGCAATTAAGCAAACAAGAGAAGGGGATGAGGGGCTCGTCAGGACGTTCTACGTCCGCCGCTTATGAACGTGGGTGGCGCTGATGAACACTCTCAATGTTAGGTTACTTGTAAACATAAATACCCCCGAAAGCAGAAGATTTAACAGCCGTCGCCGTAGCTCAGAGGTAGAGCACCGGACGCGTAATTCGGAGGTCGTGGGTTCGGATCCCACCGGCGGCATGTGGTTGTTTTTCCTTCTGCTTTTCTAATCAATTAACATTGAGCAATAACATATTCAGTATTATTCTAAATTGATCAACACCACAAATTAAATACATGAATTAAAAAAAAATCCCCTGTGGCTGTTGGCTTCTGTCATATATATATATATGTATATATATATATATATATATATATATATATATATATATATATATATATATATATATATATATATATATATATATATATATATATATATATATATGTATATATATATATACACGCGCGCGTTGTTTACGGGCATCTCTAAGCCACTACTGTATTGCTAATTTTTCTTTAAAGATTGCGGCTTCTCCTTAGTGATGTCTTGCTTGCTATGTTAAGTAAAGCGTGTAACACCTTTCAGACTTCCACTCAAACTCCTGATTCAACTTTGTCGCTGGCGTGTGAGGCGCGACAGTTACTTCATTCGAATAACGCCTTCATCTCTTCAACGTCTCAGGAAGTTCTGTTTCGTACCGGCGTGTTTTAGGAATTCCGGAAGGTCCTAGAACTTGAAACTACATTAATGGACGGCGGAGCACCGAGAAGACGACGGATTACGAGGCGAGTAATTATCTTGGGAAGCAGACCCCATCGGCACAGCGAAACGTTGATTCGGGATGGCGAATTTTGTAAATTCATTCTTCTTCTACTCCGCCTCCCATGACGAAACTGGTGTCGCCTCTCTTACTATGTCCTCTCAGCGATCAGCAAGCATCACTGGAGTCTCCGGTAGTTGTTGGTTCCTTGGCGTTACTTTGAGTAGTAATTTACGCCAAGTTCTCGTCGCTTAGCCAAACATTCGCTGTGGCTTAGCTTGGTTAAGCCCGGTAATTGCGAACGCGATATCCGTACCTACGCCATGGTACAGCTGGTAGTGTAGCTGGTGGTGGTGCTTGTGGTTAGACTTGGGGTGATGCATCGGTTATACAATCGAATCCAATCCAAACCAATCCAATCCATTCCATTCCATTCCATTCCAATCCAATTTAATCTAATCTAATCAAATCCACTCCTATCCAATCCAATGTAATCTACTCTAATGTAATCTAATCTAATCCAATCCAATCCGGTCCAGTCCAATCCAGTCTAATCCAATCTAATCTAATCCAATCTAATGCAATCAAGGTCAAATGAAGGTCAATGGTGGTCACCGCCGCGGCACAGCAAAGGCGTGAAAGTGCAAGTCGTATTGCTTTCGCAATAAAAGTCGCTGTTAGTAACCACCGCTTCGCAGCATACACGGGCTCTGCTCGACTCTTATATTAGAGCGTGCCACAAGACACGGAGGAAAGATTAAAAGGAGGGTTCTATGATGCAATCAGAAAAAAATACCGGTCTTCCACGTGTATTGAGGTAGGTATAGGTATATCGCTTTCTACCGGTTGATAACTTCATCTTTCCGTTTTAGTGGAGTTCACTCAACCACATGTATAATGTTCAAAATTCCGTACAACACAACACAAAGAAGAATATTTTTTTAGAAAGAAGTTTGAGAAGGATAATTTTAAGAAGAATAATTGCTACAAGTACCAGGCTCCTTTTATTATCATCTCTGTGTTAAAAAAACACGGTGCTCTATTTATGAACTGCTCTTACACCCTTAAACAACGCGAAGGACATCATCAGCTTAAACCTGCTCAAGGTAACGTCCGTCACTGCGGTGATCAACTTCGAATTTCTAAGACCCTACTGGACTGCTTGTAATAAACAACTTACTGTGGGCCGCTTCTGTGAAATAGTTGGGCAGATTGCTTCATCGGAATAGGCGAGACAGCCCAGCAGTGAGAACACTAAAGTCCACCTGTAGAAGACAGAATAATTATGCATTTGTAGCACGCTGTGCGTTGGTTTCTATTCCAAAGTCGCTTAAGCAAGTGGAGTTCCTGCGATGCTATGCGTTTGCACCCGTAACATCCCATCGTTCCACGTGTTGCTTCGCAGCACAAATCTCACGTCGACCAAAATCATGCTTTCATTTCGAAGAGCGAGATATTAAGATAGAAGAACCTTCATGCTTTCCGCAACATGCTTAAACACCGTATTTTTTTTTTGGGGGGGGGGGGGGGAGGGGAGCGGGGGGGGGGGAAAGGGGGGAGATGAAAGGACAGCGCATGTCCTTTGAGCTATGGGATGACTAGCACACACCCTTTCCGATTCCTGGCTGTTTCAAAGCTTCACGTTTTTAGCTATTTTATGCATTTTAAAGCGATAGATGTAAGACTTCCGCTGAGCTGAAAATGCGGCGTCGCGTCGGCGGCGTCCAGCGTTGTCGTGTAGCGACTCTCCTGATTGGACGAAAAGGTTTAACTCTACAAGTGGAGCGGCAGAATTTAAAAGTGAATAAAACATATGTGATTAAAAGGACGCAACAGGACTCAAAGTTCATTGCGATATGTGAATGTGTAACGTACCTTAATTCTATGGGAACGACAATCCGAGTCAGTAATGGGGAATCAAACCCCTGAACCTTGTTTTGCGAGTCCAACACACTCCCCCTAGGCCACGCAGGCTTGTATTCCTCAACAAGGTATTTATTCCTTTGATACAGTGTTCTGCGTACATTAACTATTTACAAACAATTACGAAACCAGTATCAAATCAACACGCAGGTAAGTACCGCTTGGTAAAACATTGAAGTTACAGCTACGTCAGGCAGTTTTTCACATAATTTGGTAATATTGGACTGCATTATAGCGAATATTTGGGTGATTGGAGTAACTACTTAAAGGAGCAATGATTAAGCGAGTAGCAAGAACTTATCAGTAAGGGGTGAGTGTACGCGAACTGACTGTATTCTTGTGCCATGTGACATTCTTGTATCATGTGATCTATTAACAAGGTTAGATCACGTCATCGTGTAATATGGTAACTAGACCAATTGGAGTCACTGACGGGACTCGTTAACGCTATCGAGCCATACCTTTAAAGCGGAGCTGAAAACTCGCAATTTTTTTTTTGTAATTCTCACGAGGGATTCCATTCCCATTATGCGCTGCGTATCAGTAATTGGGAAAGAATTTGGTGCGTTGGAACTTCGAAATCCTTCGAAAGACTACTACCGTCTTTGATGCACGTAGCATATGTCCAAGCACTTTTGTGAGTAATGCGTTCAGGCTGCACCATTAAAGAAACCGCCTTCGTTTGAAGAGGGCCTCTGGGATTGCATAAAAACTCTAAGGCCTATTCCTTAAAAATTTCGCCCCCACTTGCTCATGATTGGCCACCTTTCGGAGGGAACACGATAGGTTAAAACTCGCAGCTTACTTCTAGCGCTCAGCAAACGATCCCTAAACCCAAACTGTAGCTCCCTTTCCAGCGGTGACAATCGTCGTACGAAAAAAAAAACGAACTAACAACTCGTCAAGAAATTGGGGAAAAAAGCAGTCTCATCTTCGCGCAACCACAGTTAAAGAAAGAAGTTCTTCAGTCTGCTAAAATGCGCCCATTATGTTTTCGTCGATACCGACAGGGGAAATGGATAGCTATAGACTCAGTCTCCAGAAAGTCAGCTTAATTGCACCGATCTGTAACGAGCCCCTGAGACGGTGAAAGTATTGGCTGCTCTTCAAATGACTGAGAAGATTCCCCCCTCCAACGTCAGAAAAAATTTCTTGCCCGTTCACCTGCGTTCCTTACTAGCCTTCTTCGCTACCATCCTCGGCTTAAAAAAAGAAAGCACGTCTTTAGTCTCCCCATTGTCGTCCCTACTTACGAGCAAAATGAGCGCCGGGAGAAAAAAACTGCCAATAAAAACGGTTCTAGGACCTACTTCGAAATCCCCAGTAATAAAACGGAGTTTAAAGAATAAGACCTCCTACTTCTGGAAATGTGGGAAGCGAAAAGGAACCTTTGCCTCGTTACCGGAGCAGAATCGCCGCTTGACTCGTAACAGATCCAATGGTACACCGCTGCTTTTTTCACCGTCAGTACGAGAAATAAAGAGGGCCGTCACTAATGAAGCCTCGCAGCCAGTAGGAGCCAGAAGAGAGCGGACACCGCTCCCAGGGTACCTGCTACACCCTTGCCTGTGATCGTTTATTTATTTATTTACTTTATTTACAAGATACTGCCGGCCTCAGTTTGAGGCCTTAGGCAGGAGTTGGCATATTGTCACGTAGTGGTTACTGCAGTACGGCGAACAGGAACACAGCGAGAATGTCTTCGAAACGTAACTCTTTATTCGGGCTGACTTGCGCCCGCAAAGAGCTGAATCACTCGGCTGCGGCGTAGCAACAAGCGTGCTCGGCGGTCGTCGAAAAGAATGCCCGCCGCTGTCGGCTGTGTTCTTTTTAAAGCTGATAGCGAACCTTCGAGATAAAGCTTGGGAAGTTACTAGTACATTCTGGCACAAAGTAGAATCGGCTCTGCCTGGATGCGATCAATCGAGATAATTCTAGGCGCGTCTTGCGTCACAAGCGAAGCGATAAAGCGGCGTGCCGGCAGCCTTGAAGCATGAAGAAATAAACACAACAAACAAACGCTACAAAGATTCGCGCCACACTCCCCTCTCAAAGAAGCATCGACTCGACGCTTTAGAACATAATGCGGCTATAAACAATGAAAAACGGATTGTGCAAAAATAAACACCGAATGTGGAAACACGGCATCGTTTAGCGAGCATGATAGGGCTTTAGGCGTACGACATGGACTACTTCTGGTCGTACGCGGCGTCGCTGGGGTGCAGTCATTTGGTCAGGGACGACTTCATAGTCCAATTCACCTAGCCGACGAAGAACCTTGTACGGGCCGAAATAACGGCGCAAAAGCTTTTCACTCTATCCTCGGCGGCGAATGGGCGTCCAAACCCAGACTCGGTCTCCTGGCTTGTATTCCGCGTTGCGTCTTCGTAGGTTGTAGCGTGTGGCGTCGGTCCGCTGCTGGTCTTTTATCCTTAATCGGGCAAGTCTTCGGGCTTCTGCTCGTTGTAGGTAGGCAGCGACGTCGACGTTATCTTCCTCAGTAACGTTCGGCAGCATGGCGTCCAGCGTGGTCGTGGCCTCTCTGCCATGGACGAGCCTAAAAGGCGTCATCTGGGTGGTCTCCTGCACTGCGATGTTGTAGGCGAAGACTACGTAAGGCAAGATGACGTCCCAGGTCTTGTGTTCGGCATCGACATACATGGCGAGAATATCGGCGATGGTTTTGCTGAGTTGTTCTCCGGTGGCTCGTTTGGCTGTAATGGAGGATGGCTTGCGTCAGTTCTGCCGTGAATGCTGTTCCTCTGTCAGTGATGAGCACATCGGGGGCGCCGTGTCGCAGAAGAATGCTCTCCACGAAAAATTTGGTGACTTCTGCTGCTGTTCCGTTCGGTAGGGCTTTTGCCTCGGCGTAGCGGGTCAGGTAGTCGGTCGCTATAATGATCCACTTATTTCCAGATGTTGATTTCGGGAAAAGGCCAAGCAAGTCGATGCCGATCTATTGAAAGGGCCTTGAGGGGGGTTCAATGGGGTTCATAAATCCTGCTGGTCGGATTGGAGGGGTCTTTCGTCGCTGACAATCTCGGCAGGTTTTCACATAATGTGCGACATCGGCAAACAGTCGGGGCCAGTAATACCAGGGTGTCGAACCGGAACCGAACCCGAACCCGAAACCGGAACCGAACCCGAATTTTCGCCCGTAACCGGAACCGAACCGAACCCATAATTTTTTCGCCATCTTGGAACTGAACCCGAACCGGAACGATTCAAAGGAACCGCTCCGAACCGGTTCGGGACCCGGTTCAGCCCCACTTTTTTTTTTGCATTTCGGCATACTTCTTGTTTCCGGACAAAATGAGATGATCTAGCGCATAGATTTAGCGCAACATTTACTTTTGTAGGCGCTCATTGTCTCAGACAGCAGGTTCTAAATAAAACCCCTCATGATGTAGGGCAACAAAGAAAAAAATGGCTCAATGGCTGCGGAGTTCTGCTGCTGATTTCAAAAATACAAAAACCAGTGTGCTCTGTCGCATGCCGCAAATCCTCAGCTGATCTCCGTTAATCTGGAGCCCTCCACTACACCGTATATCCTATAGCCTCAATGTCTACTGGACACTTTAAACCCGCGATATTACTACTAGTATTACCAAAGGAAGGGTGTATAAATTGGTGCAGCTTCTTTTTTTTTAGAACATTCTTGTTTGCACGTGACGGAAATAAGCAACGAAAGGCGGGTTCTTGGCAACGGTGGAGATGATCTAATAAGCAAAAAATTAAATACCGGATAATCAGAAGGGCAATGAGGAAATATATGCGCTCGCTGGGATGCGATAGTGATTACGCCCAGAAAGATGCTACTGCGATTAAATGTAACGGCGATGAAGTGATTTCATTACGCCCATTCGCTGAAATCGTTCTGCTTCTTAGAAAAAATTGCTGCCAGTCGCCAGCGCGCGGCTCCATCCGCTGTTATCGCAGTGCTCGACCTTGAATTCTCTGTCTGGCGACTCATATCTACTTCTTGCTGTCATACTTCCGGTTCTTAGTGTCTGACATGACAGGCTTATGATTCTTGGCGTTTTTTTCGCGTACAACGCTTGGGCGACTCGATACTTTGAGCCTTGACAACAATCTGCCTCGGCTATATCGCGTACAGGTGGGTGATGGGGTGTGGGGAGATGGGTGAAAGTTTTTTAAGGTGCATTTTTACCAGTGAATGCCCGGATGTGCGCCCACCGGAGTGTGCATAAAGGATGGAGGCTGCACGCACCCCCCCCCCCCTCCCCCCCCCCGCACACACACACATAGTGCGGTTATTTTTGGGAAAGCAAGCTATACTATTAACGCAGTAAAAAGAACAACTATAAGAGTACTCATACTCTATTCTCTGACTCCGAGTGAGATTTGTACCCATGGCGGCGCAACAGAAAACTCTCTTTACAGATGCCTTAGGCTACTCGGCTATCTTGTAGGCTTCTTTTTATGGTTGTTGCATGGAATATTTGGAACCTCTCTGATCCTCCTCATGCCTTACTTGACAGCGTCGAATACAGCGATCTCGGCATAAGGCCTCATGCCACCATAACTCCCTTTCTCCGCCCGCACATGAAAATTCCAGACGGTGCACACGTCAAGAAAGGGGAACCAGTCAGGAGGTCGAACTTGCGCAGCGTATTCCTCCTGCGCTAAAGTGCACTGTTGTCTGAACAGGAACCTCGTTGAACGCGGCGGTTCTGCGTGTTCATCCATCATGCGTGTTTTCCACACGCTAAGCGGTCCTATCAACAAGAAGAGTTCGCATGGAGTTCCGGAGTTTTTCATCGCAGATATAAATGTTTTAAAGAAATGTATGATGTCAATGGGTTTTTTAAGATACTGCTTAAGTATGTCCCAAAACAACACAGCATTACGACAAAAATATCAAATTATTTCTCAAATTATCTCTCGTTGCTCGCACAGGAAGAAATGCACTGACCACGGCACAAACTTCCCTTTGGCCCGAAGGTTCATCCTAACATGCAGGGTCCATGTCTGAAGCGTGGAAAAGGTTTTTGTGACCGATTGAAATTACAGTCGAGCCCACTTATAACGAACCTGATGGTCACGCGGCTTCCGTTCGTTATATCTGATGTTCGTAGCAAGTGGATTCTTCGTACAACAGCCAAAAATACTAAGGCCGCTAAAAGAGGCGTTTATTATAAAATTGCGTTATGCGTGCCTACTTGTGCAAAGCAGAGCCTGTCGCTGCTCTTTCCAGGCTATCTAGGGCGGTCATTTAATCCTCGTCGAGACCTTGCTGCCAACTATCAAATTTAGGGACGGGTATAACTAATCATGGATGAAGTGTGCATGGCAACTGGTGGCAGGTCGGTCACATAAATGATTCCTGGCAGTAGGGAGAGCTCGCACTTGGTGTTCAACGTCTCCGTCAGAGCAGGTGCTTCTGCGATTTTGTGGTCCGCAGGAATGTAGTTATCCGAGGAAACATCTGGTCGGCTATGGATCAACGATGCGTTGCCAGAAATCTGCATACGTGTGTTTCGAGCTTCTTCTGTCGTTCCTGGGCTGATGCAGCGACGAAGTAGCGCAGCGCTTGTGGAGCAGAATGCATCCGTTGCACTGTCCGCTGTATGACAATGCGTGCATATGGTAGCGGCGCAAAAGATGGAGACGACTGGGCAGGCTATGCTTACCACGTGACCGGAATGGCCAGCAAGGATTTCAAAAGTATCAAATCGCTGCTGTTAGTTGATCTTCGACCATGGTCAGTAGCTTCGTTCTCGACGATGCCCCCGTCTCACGCGCACCGCGCTTCTTCCATTCGGGATGCCTTGCCGAGCCGGCGAACGCGTAGGCAATGATTGCCCTCGTAGGCCATCGACGCGGTTTTCCTCGCGAGCATGTCCAGAAAAGACAGGCGAGCACTTAGTCGCCTATTAAGCATATATCCCTTTCCGACCCAGCGACCAATACACTGGACATAAGAAACAAAGCGATGAAAAAAGCAGATGAAGCCCAAAATCAAAACCGAAACCACTTCCACGGCTTCCGGCAGAGACGAGGAATATCTCGATCGAGATAGTTCCTCTTTCGGCTGCATCTTCTCAGGAGGGCAGCACAGAGTAATGGCGTCCTCCGCGACCAAACGGCCATGTGCAACGTGCTCAAGTAAGTAATTTGTTTACCGTTTTGTCCTCACTCAATTCAAATAAATAAATTCGTGTGAGATAACTAAGCTCTGTTTGAGACAATGTGATTAAAAGTGTGCCCTATTGATGAGTAGTTTTTCCGCGATGCGACAATGTTTTTATGTCCAGTGTACTGGACGCTAGGATTCAACTGGCGCGTTTTGTTCAAGTCCCCGTGCAAAGCAGGTTGCTTTTGATTTTTAATATTTTCTGGCGCCAAAACTGCATAACTCCTAATGTCTTTGTAGAAATATCTTGATGGGGTTTTTCATTCAAGTAATATGATTTTCAGCACTATTTGGTTGTTTTATTTGCAGAAAAGACGCTCACTAATGAAGAAATTCAAGAGCTTTTGTTGGGGGACCAGTCCGACCTAGACATCGATTCGGACTCTGTAGACGAGGTGGAGAAATTCCAGGCAGAATCTCCACTGGAAGAAAGCAGCGACGATTCTTCAAGTTGGGATGAAAATGACCAAAACGAAAAGTTTGACAAAGGAACGCGACCGCAAAGTTCACGCCAAAAAGTAGCACAGTCGGGGACGGCACAGGCATTTACCGCGCCGATTGACATCGAAAGAACCGGTGAAATGGATGGATACGCTGTCAGTTACGCTGCTGTCTTCATGCTGTGGAGCTGAGTCAGTTGACTCTACAAGGCGTTACGACAAGAAACAGAAAAAATACGTTGGAAGTCGAAAGGCCGGCAAGCGTCCGATTCTACAACAATCACAAGGGAGTAGTAGACCTGAACGACTTTCTTCAACCTGTATCGCATAAAAATGAAAGCTAAGAAGTGGTCTGTAAAAGTCATTTTCCACTTCACGGATCTCGCCCTGGTTAACAGCTGGCTGAGTTACAAAGAAGACACCAAAGAGGCAGGCTACACGAAGAGTCAAGTGCTTCACCTGCTAAACTTCAGGATGCACGTAGCAGAAGCTCTTATCAGGGGCTCCCAAGAAAGAAAACGGCGTGGTAGGCCATCTACAGATGCTACTGTTCAACATGAACACCACCACAGGGCTGCCGTGCAAATACCAGGCCCTGACGTGCGTTTTGATCAAGAAGGCAATTGGCCAGATCCTCAAGTGATGGCAAATTCCTCCAGGTGTCGACTCTCCGAATGCAAGGCAAAGTCATAAGTTCAGTGCACAAAATGCAATGTCTTTCGTTGCTTGAAGGCATGGAAAAACTGTTTACGCGATTTCCACAGCAAGTAAGCGCCAGAGTTGACTTTAAGTTTGGATGTTTCATCAAGCACAAAAACGATACTCCAAAAACATGTCGCTCCTAGTGCAAGTTACTTCTTTTTCTTAAGTCTGGCAGTACTGTACTTGCGATTCTAAGAACAGCTAAGCTCTTGAGATGACGTACAGCATTGCTCAATCAACGAGCAAACCAGATCATGTGCAACAAATAAATCCCAGTGTCCAGTATACTGGACATGGTTCTCCGTTGAAAACCACAGTACTTACTGTCTTCATAATTTTTCACACGCTCTTTAATACCTTCTTAAGCGCAAAAAACCACGAGCAATTTTTTTTCTCACTCACAAAAAAATTCGGGATGCAAAGGGATATGCCAGAAAGAGGCCGTTTGTAGTTTTGAAAATAAATGCCTGAAACAAGTTGGTGGACAAATGGCGCACGCCAGATTAACCACTTTTTATCACTCTATCAAGGGCGCAAAAAATTTTGTTAACTCAAAGGTTCCCTTTGATAGCGCCCCATGAAAAGTCGCATTTGCCAATTTGGTTTGTTTGTTCTGGTTTATTGGATTTTAACGTCCCAAAGCAACTCAGGCTATGAGAGACGCCGTAGTGAAGGGCTGCGGAATTTTCGACCACGTGGGGTCCTTTAACGAGCACTGACATCGCACAGTACACAAGTCTTTAGAATTTCGCCTTCATCGAAATTCGTTCGCCGCGGCTGGGATCGAACCCACGTCTTTCGGGTCAGCAGCCGAGCGCCGTAACCACTGAGCCACCGCGTCGGGGCTGTTGACAATTCGTCTCCGTGCAAAAACGAAGCGTTCTCAACCCATCCAAGCGCGCGTTTTTCATGATACTATTTTTATCAGAAGAGAGGAGGTTGACGTCATCATAATAAGACAATATCGTAATTTCTTACTGTACTGTAGTGAGAAGCCACGATTAGCTGTGTTTTTGAAGATACTGAGCTATAGGGGTTCGGGATACATAACGGGAGTCACAAAGGCGATGTCGAATAGGTGATTTAAATAAAATATGTTTCGTAAGTTCTGGATGTTAGGGAGAACATGTGCTCCCACGAGGCTCTCGTTGGGCGGCAGATGGGCGGTCGAGGGATTCTCGCACATTTTCTTACCATTTACTAAAGGAGGGGGGACTGGCAAGTCGGTTTTGAGGCTACGGAAAGGTGTCCGTCTGTAGGTAGGTACCGATACATGGCAGTTTCGTTTCTCAGTGGTGCGCGGGAACGTAGAGGGCGCGTGCGGCGGCAGTCTTGGGGCCCCGTAAGTACACTGTGCACGAGAAAGTCCCAACTGACTCCAGCTTCAAGGGAGGCCTATTAATCGCGCGACGGGGTCTCCCGAACTGCTCAATCAGGAGGGTCTTGTAGATGCAAAATCCACCGGCTTTTCGCCTTACACCCCACAAGGTGGATTACAGCGTACACATAGCCGATTTTCATTAATTTCGAGTTCATTTCATTTTACGGCTCTTGCCGCAAATTCGTCTTTGCTGCGGACAATAAGTAAAATGGGTAAAGTGAGAACACCTCGCATTAAACAATTTTTTCATGCTTAAGTCACGCAGTAAACACGACAAAAGGAAGACGGGAGATGACACGAGCGCTGACTAACAGCTGGTTATTTTATTCTAGGAAAAGTATATAAAGGCGTTGGACGCAGGGAACAACCCCAAAAACAGAAGAACAAAAGTTGAAATTTAAAAACCATATTACGCATGCACATCACAGTCGAGTCATGACGTCTTTTTCAACGAAATTCGAAGACTACCTTCCATAGTAGACGGCACTCCCCTATCTCCTGGACCTCACACAACTGCCAAGAAAGCCTTACTCCTTGTCTGCCAAACTGATAGATGGTGAAGCAACACACTCATCTACTTCCTTCCTGATCACATAGGCCTCGACCAACTCCCTACATATGCAAAAATGGTTATTAAACACGACACTTGTCTTATCTACTGGGGGAAGCAATCGTTGCACTCGCTGCAATGCTAAGCCAAGTTGTACGACACCGCTACTTTTTTCACCCATCAGTGATGTTCGAACAAATGCTCATTGCTTCCCCACTTAGAAAGACAAGTCTCCTGTTTATTCACTCAGATAGAATTTCTAGAGAGATGGTGGAGGCCTTTATGATCAGGAAGAAAGCAGATGGGCGTGCTGCTTCACCATCCATCAATTTGGTAGAGAAGGAGTCAGGCTTTCCTGGCAACTGCGTGAGGTCCAGGAGATAGCGGAGTGCTGTCTACTATGGAATATAGTCTTCATATTTCGTTGAAAAAGATGTAATGACTCGACTACGATGTGCATGCGCAGTGCGGTTTTTTAGTTTTAATCTTTGTTCTTCTGTTTTCTGGATTGTTCACTGTGTCCTGCGCCTTCATACACTTTTCCGAGAATGTAATAACCAGTTGTTAGTCAGCGTCTGTGTCGCCTCCAGTCTTCCTTTTGTCCTGTTTACTGCGCTGCTTAAGCATGAACTCTTACCAACTATCACAGTTTTATGTTCTCGTAAACAAATCTTTGCATTTTTTATTTTGTATATCGATGTGCCAGAAAAATGAAAACGCATAGCAGGGTTGACTGAAACTCATCTGCGTTTTAATTTTTTTTGTCCTGAACCCGTTTGAACCCGTTTGAACCGGTTCGGGACAGTCCGAACCGGTTCGAACCGGAACGGAATGGCCCTTTGGAGCCGAACCCGGTACTGAACCCGAAAGGCGTGAACCCGAACCCGAACCGAACCCGAAAAAATGCCGGTTCGACACCCTGAGTAATACCTGTCTTGAATGTGGCGGAGGGTGCGAGAAAACCCGAGATGTCCAGCTGTCGGCTCGTCGTGTGAGGCCTGAAGAACTTCTCCGCGCAGACTTACAGGTACAACAAGGAGGTAGGCTGTCTTGTTCGCTGCAAAGTTTTTCTTCACGAGGACAGCGTTCTGTAAACAGAACGAAGACAATCCTCGCTTGAAAAGGCGTTTCACATCTTCCGCATACGCAGTCACGGTCTCGTTTGGGCGTTGAAATCGCGACTGCAGCAGGATCTCCGCTCTTTCCTTGCGTACAACGGTAGTGAACGTAGCCAGTAGTTGCTTCTTGAAGGTCGCCCAGGTCGTGATTGAAGATTCGTGGTTTTCAAACCACGTTCTGGTGGAGCCGTCCAATGCAAAATAAACGTTCCGAAGCTTAGCGCTGTCGTCCCAGGTGTTCAGCGCTGCTACACGGTCGTACATATCCAGCCAGTCTTCCCCATCTTCGTGTGGTTCTCCACGAAAAGTCGGTGGCTCACGGGGCTGGCGAAGCACGAAGGGCGCACGAAGCTGATGCGTCATAATAGTACTTTTAATGTCCCCTGATTTATTAATGATGCTGCGTGCGTTAAGGTTGAGGCAACGGAGTGGCTTTTTGACATGGGTTTCGGTTTACTGGGGTGGTGACGGTGGGTTGTGTGCATCTGCTGTTGATCTGCCAGTGGGAATCCTTCCGTTACTTGCACTATCCCAAAGGAACAGTTAGCCGTTAATTCTAATTATGTCGTGCACTAGTTTTACTTTCTCCCCAGCTGCTCTAATTTCCGAAGTACTATCCCGGAGTTTCTTCCTTTTGAGTCTTGTAGGTGCTCAAAAATCTTCCAAAACTGAGAATGCTTTTTTCTTCAATTAGGAACAATTCTTTAGAATGCCCATTTTTTTGCGGTGGTCGAAGAGCTTGATTATTAGCGGGCGTGGTCTAGTCCCTTGTTTGCGCCCAATCCTATGTATACGCTCTACCGAAGACACTTGCACTCCAAGGGTGTTCTCAAACACGCCCTCAATCACAGCTTCCTTCAAATCGTCTTGAGTTTCTTCATCTTTTTCTATTACCCCGAAAACTAGAAGGTTATTCCTCCGGGAACGGTCCTCTAGGACAATAAATTTGTCTTGCAAGCTGCGAACAGTTTTTTCGAGACCAGAGACTTTTTTGCTGATTTCCTTAACAGCCGAGGCTGACTTCTCAATCACCTTTAGCTTCATATAAATTTCTTCTAACCTCCCTCTCCATTACCCATTAAAGTCTCTTTCCTTCCTTGCTTCCTTCTTCTAACCTCTTTTCAATTTTCATTTGCCCATTCGGTATTTCGGCTAGCATTTGCTCAGTAGTGGGCCCAGGATTCGGCTCTACATCTCCAGAAAGCATTATTAACGACAACACAAAATCGCGAACAACCAAGCACCGTGTACATGGGATTGGTGGGCACGTTAGCTGGATGAAGCATCTATAGCTACTTTTAGCAGTTGAAGACTTGTTACTGACCTGCATGTAAAAAAGCAATGGGTTGGACATGCTGCCAGGCGGCCAGCCAACGTGCCCACTGGAAGGTGTTGTTGTTGTTGTTGTGACTGAGAGAAGGATGAAAAGGAAATTGCACGGGCCTGCCTACTGGCTCGAACCGAGCGACCACCGCTGCCACGTGCAGACAGAGGAGAGTTAAAAGGTCAGAGGAGGAAAGAGAAAAAGAAAAGAAAAGACGCGCGTTGCATCGCAGCAACAACCGCGTCCGCCGGAGCGGACGCTGCTGAAAAAACAGATAAGCAGCCGAAGCCGCGCTCGCCGAAGCGAGGACAGATACGATTTCCTGGTGGCTGGATTCTTATATAGGCTCTTGGTGATGTCAATGGGCCTGGACGCATTGACGTCCAGCGATCGTCATGGTGCGGCGGTTCGTACGCGCAGACTCCGTAGGTGGCTGGTGTTGTGATGACCAAGCAAGCTGAATCTTGCAATGCGCTGACCGCTGTTGTGCCAAACAAGAAGAACTGCATGTAAAAAAGCAACGGGTCGGACATGCTGTCAGGCGGCCAGCCAACGTGCCCACTGGACACATTGCTTGTGCCGTGTGCACAAGCAACGCTTGTGCTCGTGCCATTATAAGCACAAGTGGGCTTGTGCCGTGAGAACTGCTATGCTTTGCCTCCGTCGTCGTCCTGTGGCCACAACGGTATAAGGTTGCTTGTGTACTTCCTTTCTTCTTCCGCGCAGGTGGCGCACATGTTCCTGGAGGAAGGTGGTAGCGAACTGTGACGGAGAAACATTTGGAGCCAGGATAAATAATAACTTTACATAAACCTTCCCCAACTCTCCCCTAAAATTTGTCGCTGACGAAATACAACGCAGGGACACCCGCCTGTACACAACTGCCGCGAAATTATTATTCACTCGGGGTTGAAAACATCGCTCAGCAACGTGGCTTTTTGGACTTGATGGTGCATGGTCGCTAAACACATTGTAGCGCAACAGAAGACACAGACACGACACGGTCGCTCGTCTCCGTTCTGTGCCGTCGTCTTGTGCAGCGCAGCATTGTGTTTATCGATGAAAAGAAAAAGTTCTGGCTAGTCCAAGCCGGCATGGCACGCGAAGAGTAACCTTGGAAATCAAGAAGAAGATGATGATGCGTTGTAATAGCCTTAAAAAGCAGACTCCCTGCTTGAAAATCTAAGCCTAAGTTTTACATCTTTAGCAACACGTCTGACGATATCAATTTTGACAAAAAGTAATACTGAGTTTGTGGCAAGGCCGTCAACTCAAGTCGGCGCGATCTGAAACCTTCTACTGTGAAAAAAATTTATGTTCAAGGTTATCGACTGATTACTCATGCCTTCCTTTATATCGCTCCTTACCACTTCTCCTCTGCATTTTTCAAGAGCCATCAGTGTTTGAAAGTGGCCAGCTTCAATCAGACATCAACTGACATTCGGCGTAAATGTGAGCATGAAGACCTCCTGTCCGTTACCGGTGACAAATTCGAGTATGCACCTGGCCACTTTCACCTGATTTTAGCCTTATTTCATCTCGTCATTTATCTATTGTTTCGCCACCGTTCGGTGTTCTTTAAACTACACATATATGGTAAGTCGAGCCTGATGATTCAGAGCGTACCTGGGTGTTTAACAAGGCAAACGGAGAAAACAACACCGGAATTAGCTCCCCGGGTCGAGAAGCCCGTATTTCTCTATGCCATCAACAACGCACGGGTGTATTTGCTGCGCAGCAAATAAAATGAGATGTGAAGCCAGCGTGTTTGCTCATGCAAGAAGCCTGTTTACCTTCCTTTGTTCTCTTTAAGCATAGCAGTGTATAGCTTTCCACCTTCTTTTGCACATCACTATTGTACTTCCGCTTTATATTTCTTTGATTTTTGTGCTGGGTCTATTGCGTTCTCTGCAATCTTTTCATTTTTTTTTATTATCTGGCACTTTGAAACATTGTGGTGTTTTTCGCTCGCCATTCTCACGTTTGTCACAGCGACTGCTTCGTCTTCCAACTTAGCGTTCAAATTTGTATTTGATGACACAATTCTCTTTGCTTCACTTTTTTTCCAGCCTTGAATGGTACTTTGTTGTACGCGTAGCCGGGAAAAGCAGAGAATGCGAGCAGTATGATTACTAAAATAAAACAACTAAGTGGTGCGCCGGTGCCCAGCCAGGCAGTAGCATTCATGTTGACAGAATCGCTGAGTGAACAGACTTTGACATACATCCAAACAACGATTTTCGCCCGGCTGAAATGCGCGGTTCACTTTCATGCACCCAAGATTGTAGCCAATGGCAGCTTTGTTACATGCAGTGTTTCTTACATAAATACTAGCTTGTAAATATAAATTATGTCATGCAATAACCTGGAAACGTATCTGCTGAACTTATTTCGTGTAAAGCCGACGTAAATAGGCCATCTAGTTTTGTGCAAAACTAGCGTCCAGTTCTTTGTAATGCCGCTAGCCATTAAAGCTGAAGCGTCTATAAATCGCTAATAAAGAAAAGCAATGGTACACTAATTTGCTGAACCCCGGAGCTGAGTAATGTCATCTCTTGGAGAAATACAACACTTCCTCTCCATTTGCTCGGCTACAACAAGGAGACGAGAAAATCAAGAAATCAGTAGTTGACAGAGCAATTAGGTATGTGAGGTGGCTTATCTCTGCAACTCAGCTTTGGCATTTTTGCGGACAACAGGACGACGAAGTGAGCAGTGGCGCGGGACGGAACGTATGCGCCAGGCCTGCAACCAATACATGATTACATCACCATCCTTCATGTCGATCTGTTTTCACCGGGTTGCCGCCACCCAACAATATTACTGCTGCACAGGATGCCCCAGTTTTTGGCCCCGCTACGAAACTTTTTGCAAAGTTCATCATCTTATAGTATTCGGTTCAGGGTTCATTCTCTTCACCTTTCATTCCTGGTAGCCAGCACAGCTCTTTTGCAGCCTCACTTTGGCCAATCTGGAAGGATAACTTGACTTTGTTCAGCGGACAGCCACGCCACTGCCGGCATTCATAACACTTACCAAGGCCTGCTCTCGTAAATACTTTCAACAAGAGAAGTTTCAAAGAGCCTACAAAAAGCGTATTTTGCGCTCATGCAGATCGCCGCCTTCTGCTAAATTTGTAGAACATGGCCACGCTATACTGCACTCCGCACCCCTATGCGCCTCGGCTGTTGATCAAGAAGCTGGATTCATTATTACATGTGGAGGTCTCCCGAGACGACCTCCAATATAAACCAGGAAAGAGGGGAAAGAGAGGTAGCAGCCCTGGTTGCATGTCAGGGAAGAAGAAACACTGTTTTACGATGGCTTGTAAGGGCTGGTAGGAGTCGGAGAACCACTCACGTAAATTTATGCGGTCTTACACAGAGAAACTTCAGCATGCAGGAACGTCGTACGCTGTATAGGCAGCAAGTAAGCATCTCCGACCTGTGATTTTCAGCAACACAAACGTCAGGTCGTATTTTCACCTTCACAGCTTACACTCGTCCCCCCCCCCCCCTCGCAAAAACAAAAAACTAATCACGGCCCCCCCCCCCCCCCCCCCTCCCGTCTCCCAATGTCTTTCCGTTTAATGGCCTGGCCGTCTTTTTGCTAACAGTCTCAGGTGTAAAGAAAGAAAAAACTGGGGGGATGAGGAGAAAAGCAATTCTTTTAAGCTAGACGAAAGCTTTTTCTTTCGCTGAGCCACGGCTATCAGACATGATACACCTTTGCATGTTCTCAGTGCAGAAGTGAAATACGGACATCAATACAGTGTTATGCAGATAGATCTCACAATAAACATATAATGTCGAGTTTATAATGATTATTAGTGCACAAGTTGAAAGCTAAAACTGATTTCCGTAAGCCGACACAAACTTTGCAGTAAATTTAAATATACAAGGAGAAACGCTAATCAGAGGGTGCTTTTGAAAAGAAGCCTTTCTTTAGCTGTTTAAAGCACTGTCGATGATTGCCGCAGCAAATTTCAGGATGTTAGTGCAGACGTTTAAGAAAAGAAATTTCGAGTATTTGCACTTCATCGAACTGAACAGATATATTTCGAAAGGGGAGTCCTGGTACCCCCTTTGCCAAAAGTAACTGAGCAACAGGTTTTTGCTTCTCAAACGTTTAACGGATCATTTACAGCCGCCCTAAAGACCGAACGTTGCGATAATGTAAGGACAAGGTCTCACCTTTCTTTGCACAGAACCAGAGCTTAAGGGCTGTCATGAGTGCTTCGCTACGCGGTTAAGAAACCACCTGTGCCGGGTTACTCTTGGCAGACTATACATACTATTAATAATAACAGTGGCAAAGAAATTCATCATCATCGTCATCAGTCGGACTACACCCACTGTGGACTGATGTTGGCGATAATGATGATTATGATTTAGTGACGAAGTGCTGTAGGTAAATTAAAAATCCAAATAAATGGCCCATCCACAGCTGTAGGCGAAGACACGCGTCCTGGAAAACCGAGAACATTTGACAAGACGACGCACGGACCATCGCCATACAAGGGCTTCTTCCTTCAGTGCGAGCAAGGCCAAAGGGAGGAAGTAATTCGTTCACATCCGTCGTAGCTAAGCGTCGATTCGTGCTCTCCGCTTCCCGCTTTTGCGTCGTTGGCTTCATGACATCCCCCTTCGCTGCATGTTGCTGTGTCTTATTTTTACCAGTCTCTCTTGCCCTGTTCTTGAAAATGTGGTTCGCGGTTCCCAGTTTGGATGAAGCTCGCAAAGGCACAGAAAATGACATGAAGCTTCTTATTTCTTCCTGGAGGTTCCCATGCGACAGTGGACTGTCCGAAGCCCTAATCCGTCCAGAAACATTTGCGCTGTCACAAAGAAACCATGGCGACCGCAGCTGTCAAGAGAACACTCAGCAGAGGGCACACAGAGACTGACATTAGGACAGAGAGAGAGAGACAACAAAAAACAGAAAGAGAAAGGAATCCACATGTGGCCGCATACACGTCTGTGCGAAAACCGTAACGAGAAACCACCGCTACTGCAACAAACAAGGAACTGGAGTGAACAAAAAAGTAGGACGCGAATTGAAAGACGATGATGCCGGGGAAGTTTGTTTGATAGGCATCGTCCGCTCTCTTAGATCTTCACATGATTGCTGGACACAAGCACAACATGCTGGTGAAAAGAGAGGTCTTTATCTTTCCTGCTTCAGCAGGGTGGAAGCAAATAACTTATTTACAGTTCGTTGCTTTCTTTCCATTCGTCCCTCCTATTGTTAAGTCGCGTCCGAGCCCAGTTTAAGGGAGCTCAGCTAACGATGGCCCAGAAAACCGCGGTGACTCTTTCTGCCGCAAAAGGGCTTTTAACAAGGAACGTGTTTCAATCAGTCTCTGCAGCGTTTCTCAGCATGCTACAGCGGGCAGTGGCGCTATATTTGTAACGAAGCAACTCCTCTTTGCTTGTGATTGGCTTCAGCGTCTCAGGGAGGACGTATCCCAGCACAGTCCACATGCTTAATGCCATTTTCTCAAAATATCGACGAATTTTCGCATGGCAGCGGTCGCTTATTCTGCTGTACACCCTAAAAAATAATTGGCTTTGCACTTCGAGAACTCATGCAACCAAGTTCTCCTCAGATGACGACCTCGCTGATGACCTCGCGGCCTCGTCGAGTCGATCTTAGCTGGCTCAACGACAATCGTGGCCGGCCTTGCTTTCGGGATGAATTTTCGCCTTAGGGAACTCGCCACCACTGTATCCATGTTAAACAGGCAGTGCGGTGTCCTCTATGCTGCGCCTGGTGATTACGCGCTCTCCAGTAAATTGAGCAGCGGTAATCGATGCATGACCAGAAATGGTAACCGTGGGACTATCTCAAAGTCTACCGCAGCACTAAACTGTATCAATAATTCATCATAGTAATATTCGCTTTCGCTACGGGCCTCTTATAAAGGTCACTTCAATAAAGGTTAACCAAAGGTTTAAATATAGCTACGTATGTCGCAAATGAAAAATCAGTCTATTGCTGACAGCTTTCAAGTGTAGAGATATTTAAAGATTTAGTTACCGGAACACTGCATATTTGCGAAAAGTTTGAAGGACAAGGTTGCAGGATTTAAGATCCAACTTCAAAGGGCTTAATTTCTGAAGCGGCGATGTATTCCGCGGTCAACACAAGAACGAAAACAACAAGGGGCGAAAGACCGAAAATTATCACGAAAGAGCACGTGTTTACAACATGCTGCATACCGCCTCTTGACATGCCCTCGAAATGTTTCGCGCGGCTGGTAGCGCTAATAGCGACAGCGATTAGCTGCATTTCCGTTTCCACTTTTAGGTTTAAGTGTGGTTAGGTTAGGTAATGAATTAAAGAAAGGCGTAGTTACTGAATCCTCTTCCCTCATCTCTTCTCCCCTCCCCCAGAGCAGACGTTGGCCTGTAGTTCCAAGACCTTCAAAAAGTTGAGTGATTTCTCATCCCTCTGGCACTTAACAAATTTCCTGTAATAATTCTTTCGTGTAGTTCCACCTCATTAAATCATAAGTAGTTTTAATCCCAGATGTTCAGTTCTCTTTAGGAAGGGTTCTATGCTAAGCTGATTTTCCAAACAACCATTAATATAGGAATTCATGTTGTTATAGTTGTATTTCTGTTAAGAGGCCGTTGTGTAAATATCATTATTAGTGCTGTTGATCGCTAATCATTGAATGCTAAAAACTGCCACCGCAGAAAGCTGCCTGCCCAACATAAATGCCGGCTTTACTCACGCGCACAGCCCTAGGTTGCATGAACCATGCAACTTTGCATTGGCTATGCAATGGATAGCTGTGTCGGTATCGAGAGTTCCTTCAACAAACGAAGTCGTCATCGCAGCCTTTGGAAACTGGCTGTGGTGGCAGGAGTAGCCAGTGTAGGGGCGCTCGCGAAGCGCGGAAAGAAATGAAAGAACAGTGGAGGTAACAACGAGCGAAGAACACACATGCGCGTTCCCAAAGCATTCTTTTTCACATCTTTCTCTGCGACTCTTTAGCACAGAAGTGGCTTCATGAGGTAGGTCCTAGTTATTCTTGTTACTCTTGCAGCAGCAACGGCTCTGGTTATAAATCTCTAGAAGCGGCGGTATCTCATGGGCCCGGTAGGAAAATCCGCATAGGAGGAGGAGAAGGAAAGACGGGAAGGTTCACCGCGATAACCAAGTAGTTTGCTGCCCTGCACTGCAGCAAGGGAAGAGGTGATTTAAAGGATAAGGGGAAAAAATGCGGACACAATGAAAAAAGAAGTCAAAAACATCCCCGGAGCTTTTCAATGTTGACACCACCAATTTTTTCATCAAGACGAAAGCGTCTACGGGCTTATGAATGTGCTCTTCCTTGCGAGGACCGAATTATTATCGTTTTACATTTTTTTTTTTTCATTTCTCAGAGCTCCACAAAAAAAAACACTCAGTAACATAGCACGACCCAGCATTTTTGCTCTGAGGCACAGTGTTGACCAAGCTCAGCACAGACAAATATTGACCGTAGGGCAAAGAAGAAGGCGCGCTCTATTTTGAATTTCTTTTTGCACCTTTTATCGCTGAGTTAAGGTGAATGGATTTGAAGGTTAAATGTCTGCCTTGTTTTGCACGCCCGCGTGTGCGTGTGTGTGAGTGCTTGCGTGAGTGATTGCCTGCGTGTGTGATTGCGTGCGTAAGTGATTACGTGCGTTCGTGCGTGCCTGCGGGCGAGCAAGCGGGCGGGCAAACGGGCGGGCGGGCGGGCGGGCGTGTGTGCGTGTGTGAATGCACGTGTGTTGCCAACAGCAATGCAAGGGAACTTTTCTGGAGGTCCCAGCGTTGCAATATGCCGTCCTCGTTGGGGCATTTTGTGACAAATGGTTAGCGATGGTCTTCGGTCTAAAAGAAGTGATAGCCACTGAAAAAGCGCCAGTTGTAGCCTTGAGATCAACTGACCCAGGGCAATATGGTGATTTTGTGCAGGTTGGCCCCACTGCCATATTGTAGCATGACAAACCCGAGAAACTAAGTAGGCATAAACATAAAATCTAAGCATATTTGTACATCGTTCTTAGCAACTCACCTTAAAGACTATCACATCAGGCGCCTGCGTACTTCTCGCCAAACAAAACTCCCCACTTTATTCCAGTCACGCACTCCATGCCACAACCGCCACGGTGCGCTGCTTTCATTCTTTACTTTGTTTTTATAAACGCTCCTAACCCGCACTTTGCGCTCGAACCAGCGCTGGCATGTCTACGCTTTCGAGAACTTCGGCAGCCTAGACGCTGTGCAGACTACGCGAAGTACTGCCCGCACTATAAACACGAATACGCCTATATAAGAGTAAAAAGAGAGTCAGACGCCCTCTAGCGCACTTCTTTCTTTAAAAGAGTGCGCTAGACGACAAACTTACCCTTTTTTTACTCCTTTCTGTTTATAGTGCAGAATAGGCGTTTCTCGCAATGGGCGCTTCTCCACGAATAATGGGTTCGCTGTTCTGTGTCAGATATTTTTCCTATTTTGGGCTCTTTACACCACACACGTTTGGTTTACAGCAACGACAGGCCCATCTGTTTAAAAACAACTCCTTCACCCACCAGTAAGATCGTAAACACCTGGAAAAAAAAAGGCCGAGGCTTAACTTGGTTAAGCCTGGAGAATGCGAAGCATCATCGTGTCGCGTAATTTGGAGGCGCATAACCACAGCGACGGCGCGAGGTGGGCCCCCGTTTCTCCACTGCCGTGACGTCATCGTGTCACGTGGTGTGACGTCATGTATCACGTGATTTGGAGGCGCACAACCACAGCGACGGCGCGAGGTGGGCCCCCGTTTCTCCACTGCCGTGACGTCATCGTGTCACGTGGTGTGGCATCATTGTGTCACGTGATTTGGAGGCGCACAACCACAGCGACGGCGAGGTGGGCCCCCGTTTCTCTACTGTCGTGACGTCATCGTGTCACATGGTGTGACGTCATGTACCACGTGATTTGGAGGCGCATAACCACGGTGAAGGGCTGAAGTGGTAGCTAAAGTAGTATGCTTCGCATAAAACAGGCTGGGTCAGAACTGTATTAAGGCTACCGATGCGAACAGTTTGTGTTTACGTTAGCTGTTCTTGGGAAGAGCAATTTTGTAAAACTAGTCTAGACAAACTTATTACTGCTTGTACTTCATAGTGAAATTTCATTTTCGTGAAAAAAAAAAGCGAAAAGAAAATTCACTGAATAGACTATCTTTTTCAACCACACACGCCTTTGTGAGTCCAGTTTGGGAATCAAAGTTTTGAAGGATATAGCTATACACATGAGCATTGGGGTCGAGCTACTTTATTGAGGATTCCAGCTGTTTTACATCATTCAAGCTGAAATTAATACCTATGCGGGAGTAACTACCTGGGATCTAAACATTAGCGGAGGAATTCATAATAAAACGATATGAAGGGCGAGTAAGAAGATCAAGGTTGCTTTGCTCAACGTTGTAATGAAGTCGCTGAAACTTATGGAAGCTTGCTGTAGAAATAAACCAACATGAAAGAATTCTTCCTTCTCTTACCACTCCAAGCTGCCGCTCAAAACTCCGCAAAGGCCTCTCGCACTCTGGCAATTTGTGCATGCCCAATTGCTAGGGAAATAGCCCTTAGAGCAATCACGACGGGCGTCACTCACAGAAAACACAAAGTGAGAAGGCGCTCACACATGCCAGAAAGATTTTTTTTTTTTGCTTTAGAGTTCACAACCCCATCTCCCTCCGGGTGCCCTTCGGGCATATGCTTGGCACATGAAGGTAGCCGCACACATCATGTCGCTCGAGAATTGCTTAACCCAAAAAGTGAATAATCTGTGATATAAGAACAGAGCTAACTGCAGGCATGCCTGCATGAACTCTAGCTCTTCGCACCTCTCCGTACTTGTCCGCATAGCTGCGTGAAATTACACGGCAGAGAGAGGAGCGGCTTTGCTGTGGCGTGGAAGACGAACATGTAGTCGCGAAGCCAAGTTTCGAGAGGCATCGCAGCATACGGGTGGCTTTTAAAGCGAAAACTTTACTACTTGCACTTTCAAGCCTTTGCCGTGACGCGGCGGTGCCACCATTGACCTTTCGCATGACCTCTGTGTGACGTCACGCCGAAGAGCTGGGCGACCATCTCGCGCCGTCTTCGAGTAGTGGCGGTGCCACCACCGGCAGCCTTAGATTAGATTGGACTAGATTAGATTACATTAGATTAGATTAGATTGGATTAGATTGTATTTGATTGGATTGGGCTGTATTACATTACATTACATTACATTACATTACATTACATTAGATTAGATTGGGTTGGGTTGGGTTGGGTTGGGTTGGGTTGGGTTGGGTTGGGTTGGATTGGATTGGATTGTATAACCGATGCATCACCACAAGTCTAACCACAAGCACCACCACCACTTACACTACCAGCTGAACCATGGCGTAGGTACGGATACTGCTTTCGCAATTACCGGGCTAAACCAAGCTAAGCCACAGCGAATTTTTTCTCACGACTCTGGTTTGGCTAATCGTTACAGGCCGCCATGTATGCGGCGCGGAAGCAAGGCCTGGCGCATCGAATGAGCAGGATGCGCAGTTGTAGTTCTGCAGCATAATAGTTTACACCAGAAGGTTTCATTTTCATAGATGGCGATCTCATCTCAAATTTCACTGATGTTTACTGAAGTGAGAGATGTACTGAAGCATAACACCTGAATGACAGTTTGTTTTATGGTTTGGTTCATGGGGGTTTAACGCAACAAAGCGACTCAGACTATGAGGGACGCCATTGTGAATGAAGGGTTTAGGAAATTTCGACCGCCCAGGGTTCCTTAACGCGCACTGTCATCGCACAGTACACGGGCCTCCAAAATTTCGCTTTCATTGAATTTCGGCTTCCGCGGCCGGGATCGAACCCGCGTCTTTCGGGTCAGCAGCCGAGAGCCATAACCACTGAGTCGCCGCGGCGGCTACCTGAATGAGAGTCTAAATTAATAAAGTTTGACGCTCTGCCGCGAGAGTTAGGGAATAATATAACTGCTAGTGGATGCTAATGAACGTGCAGAAATGAGGGCCGTGAGTGCCTCAAGCAATTTGAATACTAGTATGAAAATTCAGCAGAGATGCTGAAGGCATGCTCTCGGAGATAATATAATTTTTCCAAGCGCTACTAAAATAATTTATCTCACAAGTTTCACTCTCGGAAAGTCTGAAACTAGTATTCACTAGTTTTCTGCTCCATATAGCAACATCCAACATTTCGCATTACAGTGATTCAGTTTTGCCTCGTACTTGCTTTGATTTTCTTATTCCAGTAAACACTAAGGCCATAATCGGCAGCTTACGGGCACTGTAGACGCCAGCCTTGCATATTCCGTTATGACGATGTAGACAATGGCACGCCGGCAATGTTATCTCTATGAGTTAGTTATGCGGAGAGTTACAAAAATGGCAGTGGATTCTTACCAGCAGAGAAGTTCAAACATGGAGCGCCGCGATTCCTCAGCAATTTACACACAGCAACATATTGCGATGAATTTATCCGAAGATTGTTATTGCGGTGGTCCTTGGATAGGTTTAAAAATCACTCCTTTTTCTTTTGTCTTCTAAAGGGTGTCTCGCGATTCGCACGCAAAGAGTGGTTGACAGCTACGTTCTTTGAGAAATCCCGATGTGAATGAGGGGTAGACATTGTCATACAATTTGCCGCCCGATTTCAATCGCGGACACATAATAAACCGAGAGAAACCATCATCTCCATCTTTTTTAACTCCACAAAAGCGGAGAAAACGCATGCGCGATTACGACCACAATTAATACGTTTGTCCGCTGTGACAGTCGTATACTTTTGTGCTTTGTGACCTTGAAATTTTTAAATTTGCGATTTCGCCTTATCTTCTTTTCGAACCATTCAAGTCAGGGCAGAATTTTCATAAAGAACGCCATTCCTTAGAACAATCGCTACACAACAACCAATAATCACTGCAGGATTGCGGAGTAACACCTATGATGAGGCACTGCGGGTGAGGAAGTGGTGTGCGTGCTTTAGAAAAGGAGAAAATGCTAAGAAAGAAAAATATTTATGTTTCTTAGGGCCATAAATTTGAAAGAACGCACTTCTTTTGGTGACCTATGTACCTATCCTCTCCAACTTCCGGGCCAACTCCAAGTTAAGTCGGCTAGCTCATTCAGAGTTTTGATAGCATATTATAGCTTATGAGAGCATATTATAGCTTTTTTGTCTTCAGACTAGCTGTACTTCCTGAAGTGTACACGCTTCCTTGAAACACATCTACTAATGCCGTACCAAAAGTTTTGCAGCACGCGTCTTAGATGGTGTCTATATTCAGATTTTGCTGTCAGTCTCTATCAACAAAAAGCATTGTTTTTTTCCGCAATAAACGGCAGGAGTCGGTCACGCCGCAAGCTTCACAGCACGCTTACGAAATTCCTATGACTCGCAGAAACGTGTAGTCCTCTCATTACCTTCGAACTACTTGATCTGTGCCGGACAAAGGCTGAGTCGCAGCAGGAGATAATACGAGTCTGCCAACAACAACAACTCATAATAACTTTGTTTCGATAACAGTGTCATTAGCGATGTCAATAGATGTATGTTTTCTTGCTCGGCGCCACATCACTCGATGGCATTTATCATGCGTGTACTAAAAGTGAAGGCTTCTATATACCTTTTTTTTCCCAAATTGCTACAAGTATCCAGAAGAAAGAGCATGAAGCGTATCGGCAATTCTCAGCCGCTCGAATAAGTGGGGCTACAAAAGAAAAACAGCGGCGCCAAGCGAAGTACATGGTACTACACGTGCGGATGTGTATAAAAAAATAAATGCTGGAGCGACGTGGAGGGGGGGGGGGGGGGGGGGTAAGATGAAAAGGGCCAGTATGCCTGCTTTTTACGCCCCCCACCGACACCTCTTTTGTCGGCTCTCCGTATAACAAATGCTCCCGGACAGTGCAATAAAAGCAGAGTGAATACGCTGCACTATTGTTTTTCGTCATCTCCGGCGTCCAAATATTTCCTGAGCAAAAGCGTCAGCGCGGGCTGCAGAATGAAAAAAGAAAAAAGGCGCGAGGGAGGCAAAGAGGGACTCTAAAAAGAGAAGCAATCTGTATGGAGGGGAAAAAGAAGAAAAAATCACAACGCGATAGACACGCGTGGAAATCAAGGTTCAGTATACTGACAGAGTTTGTGCATTACGCCGTCTATTTGCGCGACTTTTCGGGAGCTAAAGAGCGCACGGAAGTGTTTGGCACGCTTGAGCACTTCGTCGCCTCGCACCCAGCCGTCACTGCTTGTTTGTCTAAGGAAAACAAGGCGGAGGCAGGATTCCTTTCTTTGTTGTTTTATGGCGTAAGACCAAAGCAAAGGTAGAAAGACAAGGAAACGTCCCTGAACTGAAATCGTGAGAAAAAGCCGAAGTGCTTCAGATACGAGCAACATATATGGGCTTCAATAGAAAGATTGCTTTGGGGAGAGATTGGAGGTCCTTTTGCAGCTGGTCTGGAGCTCGTTAGAAAAACGCGAAAATCAATTAAGGTGTACGCAGGAAGCCAAGTGAGAGCTCCGAATAAAATGCTCACGCGCATGCTCAAGAGAACTAAAGGGAGCGACCTGAAAAAAAGACAAAAGCGCAATTATTGCAGCGCCGAATCAGAACGTCTTGGTTTCTTTGCACCGCAAGCTCTTCGTGCTGAGCGGTGGCGGCAGGGCTAGAGCGTCTGTGATCACGTAGCTATACTGTGTACACAGCACGTGTGTCGCATAACCTTTGGCGTCAATAAGCTTGGCGCGGATGAAAAAAAAAAGATATGACCAAACACGAGCAAAATCATTTCATGAAAACAACCCGCAATAACTGCATGGCACGGCATCCTGCTCGCTGGCGCAGCAACCACCAGTGGTGATTATCGAACATCGGTCGCGCTGCGGGAGGGCCTTGGATGGAGCCGAGGCATGTTGTGTTTTAACCCTCCACGAGTTACGAACAATCAGAAAGAGAGCTTGGGGGCCAGAAGACCCCGCCGAGAGGGTTATTATTTTTCAACTATCATAAGAAACTCCTAATCTGTTGTAGGAGGGGCTGGGCGCATTTCCTATTAATTGAACAACACAGCGGCGAGAAAACAACTACGGAGAAGAGATGGCTATTTGCTTAGCTTTTCGGATCTTTTTTCTTGGAGCTTCACTGAGCCATTCGGCTGAAAAAGAATTAAAGCTCGCCAGATTTGAGTAATCAGCAAAAGCATAGATGACATCAAGGAAGTTCTTCCATGCTTTTCTCTAGTTTCTTTTATGTGCGTTGTTAAATTCGGAGGAAAATTAAATATGCGAAAGAACAGCCAGCCACCGAATTTCTGTTCGACCGAGTAACGGGTCCTTTGAACATGTTGAGAAAAGAACAGCCTTAATGTTTTGCCGGTAAAAGTGTTTTACCAATGGCCCGAAAATGTTTTTTTTTACGATCATACGCAGTACTAAAGGCAAAGTTACTTTTCCGATGCCTTGGTCTTTTCAACTCCAGCAGCAGGCCTGTTCAGAATGAATATGCTCTTCTGTCTGCAACAACAAAGTTGACATCTCAGCTCTTGAAGAGGCGTGAATCATATCTGAGGAAACATTGCTTTGAACTAACACACCAAATCGGTTGCATCAGAGTAGCGTCATCAAGCGGCCGTATCACGCGCTCAGCAAGCCGAGCACCACTTCAGCTAATACAGTACATGTCGTTCGTCTATTCATTTATACATTTCGGCGGCAGTTTTCTCAACAGACGCACCTGAATTGGAAACGAACTGTTTGTTGTCCAGCGCTCCGGGAGATGTCATACGATTTCTAGTTGGATATAGCTTTTATGCGCTAGTCAAGTTAGAGGCTAGCTTGAGGCAAGAATTCATACCGACGACATAAGCACTTCAATTTCTATGCATTCCCAGACTTTCTTATCAAAATTTTGACGCAACCGTTCGTCGTATAGCGTTCCTGGCTGTGTCATAAACTCGTGCGTGTGTGTGGGTGGTGTCATACATCCCGGCATCGGAAACATCACAGACAGTGGGACCCTCTGCCTGCGACGCGCGATTTCTTCCCTGGATTTCATTTCGGCCGGTTGTGTGTGTGCTCGTGTAGTGAACAGGGAACCATTTAGCGCTTTCACATTCCCGCGATTTAGCGATCTTGAGGGGTTCTGCCTTATTTTTACTTTAATTGAGAATATTTGAACGTTTGCGGCGAAAGGAGGTGGAAGACGCGAACAAAAAATAAATGAGGCAAAGCTGTGTGCTTTCCATTTAACGTCAGTGGACACCCTTTGAAAGCTTGCATTCCGAGGACAGTAAAGAAAATCTGTACTGGCTCCCTGAGGAGTCAGACTTGGTGAACTCTAAGTTGGACAAATCACTTTAAGGCACAACACAAAGAAACCAGCGACAATCGAGCAAGGCCGTTTCGACAAGGAAGCAGAGACAGCCGTATTATCCCCGCTAGCTCACTCACCGAACATATTCATCTCCTTACGGCCGACCAACATAAAAAACACCTAGAGTGCGGTGAAGATTACGGCATGGGTTTTTAACCCGAGAGTGCCAGCCTGTTTTCGGGGCTGCTACTCGTTCCAGAGAATTTCGCCGAAGGAGTCATTTAGGCCCAGCACTGCAGAAGTTCCTCAGCAAACGAGAGACTTCACTTCCACTTCTTTTCTTTCTGCTGCTGCTAATGCGGAGGCAAAGGGTTATTTGATGATGAAGATGTGATCAGCCTTAATCATCATCATCAAACAACCCTTTGCCTCCGCATTGTTTCTGCAAGAGAACCGTAGTCATGGCACGTTCTCTTCCTCTTCTTGGACCCTTGTCACTTTCTTTTCTTTTCGGCTTCGAGCCCCTTTTAACGCATGCGCGGCTGCAAATTCCCTTTTATTGCTGCCCGCAAGCCTTCTCTTCCTCCCCGTCTCAAATCTCTCCGTACAGAATTTCTTGTTTTACTCTTGCAGCAGTCCATCCTCGTCGTGCGGATAGCAGTCTGGCACGTGCCTTCGTCTGGGCTCTACACATCCGGGGTCCTGTGTGCCAGAATTCTAAGCTCTGAATCTAAACAGGAGGCCGGTGTTATCGAACGTAGTCCGACATTTGGAAAAGAGACACTCTACACACTGGACTTGGTTGATAGTCCCGACAGCTGGGAAGTAAACACTTCAGCAGTCCTTTGAGTAGCTTAGGTAGAGGGAATCTAAAACCCGGCTGTGTCAAGGCTGCAACCGAAGTGTTCGGACTTTTAAGTCAAGGTATATCTCTCAAAATGCCCAATTTCTTTTTTCAACGAAGTGAAAACGCAGTTGAAATGACTGACATGTCGATATAATCGCTGCTTCGTTGTATCAGTTCACTGCAGCACTCAAAGCAGCCCGCCCCCAAGAGCCAGAATCATAACAAGTGCAGATGCAGCAATTATATAACAAGTTCAGATGCAGCAATGATATCGCAATTTTCTTCACACTTCACGTGACCTATGCCGACATTTGATGTTATGCCAGTCAATTTCGCACAGTAATTTCACAGCCCTCGCATAGTAATGTGTTACACGTCACTGCAAAGAAGAAAACATGCAAGCTAAATTTCATGTCTATGCCTTCTTAATATTCAGCACAAACTTCCCATATAGAATAAGTGCTCTCATGCCGTCAAGACCACGAGTAATGCAGAGAAGAAGTGAGCTGTCGGTTGTGACACCAGGCTATGTACTTTCATTGTCGCGCCTAAATTACAAGTCGACCAACTTGCATTCCTTTCAGAGGGAGACATAGTTGCTTGCAATGCATAACGAGAAATCCTCAGGCAGTCATACGTATACTGTACTACGTACTTGTGGCGTGCTGAGTACTTGATACGTACTTCCGAAGTAGTTCCTGGTTATTACTTATGACTTATATTACAGCAGCAAAGTAAATTTCTTGAAAACAAAGACGGTGCGCAGCAAGTGACCTTTCAGGATCGTTCTTCCAGTGTGCCACTTGTGCGAAAGGCCAATGCCCCGGTGCCGAAGGCATCCAGTTCCGGCAGGAAGGAACTAAAACATGATTTCAGCGAAGAAATGGCTTATGAGATGAGAAGGAAGAAGAAAAAAATGTGGATGGTACGAAAAAGCACTGGAGAGAACTGGGAATATTGAAGGATTGAAACGGCGCAACAGCAGCAGATTTGTACCCTCGACCACTTAATGCGACCTCTTAGCACCAAGCTCATTCGACGAATAAAATGTTTTACAGTCAGTCAGTCAGCAGATATGAAGAACTTACAGAGTTGAACACACTTGTCTGGAGTGGCTGACTGACTTTCCGAACTGCGCGTGCGGCGTCTGGCGGCATCAACCGGGTTTTCAGAACACTTGGTTAAAATGTGCCACTAGCGTGGAGGCTGCGGCCTTCGCGGCTGACCGAGGTACAGGTAAGCGTGATTTGCGGGTCGCAAGAGCCGGCTCTGTATCATTAAAAGAACAGTGTTGGCGACTAACCCGCGAACGCGCATGACGAAGCACACACGCACGCTCACGGTGTTATCGCATCGCGCGAAGCTGCGGAGCCCTGCAAGCAGCGTGATGGCAGCGTGACGTGTTTCTCGGTTCAGCCGGCCATGCTATTGCATTGATAAGGAGCCGGTGCTCTCAACACGCAAACCACACAGACCAACATCTCGGTCAGCCGCGACTGCCGCTATTTGCCGATCGATTGATGCTATCTGCCAAACGATCTTGAATCCGAATACTGCTGCGAGACGTCTCAGGAAATGTCTTATGTGTCCTCTCTTCTGTCCCTCGTCCGTTCCTTGCACTGACTTCTTCGCAAAATGTATCACCAACTAGCCCGACAGCTTGCTCCCCCGTCAGACCACTTTACACAATTGTGATCGACTCTGTAATCGGGGCCTAATGAAACCACCACATCCTCGTCTATCCGCAGCAGTTAACTTTAAGTAGCGCTCACGTGCTGCCTATTCAGGATAAAGTACGCCTCTGTGAACTCTTGAACGAAAAAGATGCGACGTGACGGTGCGAACAACAGAATGAGTAGGCAGGTGTAGCTATCTTGAATGAAATAGTGCGGTCCCGAAGACGGTAACATATTTTTCCTCCAAATAGCCGCGTTTACATGAATGCGACAGAAGTCGACAGCAGCCCACTTTTTGAGAGAAAGTTCAAAAACGTCGAGGAAAAGAGTAAAGAAGGAGTCACGCTTTTCCTTCTCAAAACCTGCTCTTTCCCTCAAAAGGTGGACTGGAGTCGACTTCTGTCTCATTCATGTAAACGCGGCTTATGATGTGTGCATTAAGCCGACACGCAGTGGCATCAAGATGCGCTTTCTCAACCAACGTATTCCAGTTACTTCGACGCATGGCCTGTTCCTGCGCGTGTTAATGTAGCCCTTCTCCCTTCCCCCCCGCGCCCTTCTTCTTTGTTTTAGTACCATTATTTTTTCTACTATCGCGCTTAGACCATCAGACAGTCAGTGCTAGCACATTATCAGTCTTTCTTGCCTCGTACATCACGCGAATGGAACAGCCTTCCCGCAGATATCGTCGACATAAGTTATAACCAGCATTTTCGTTCTGCACTAGCTAACATTGTATAATAGCGATATTATAATATTTTGTTTTGAATCATGCATTGCATCTGTTTATGTATTTTCTTGTTTTGTAACCACTCCCCTCTTTAATGCCTTTGGCCTTGAGGGTTCAATAAATGAAATGAAATTATATGAGCGAGAAGTTGCTTGTTTGCTGAAGCAAGACATCATTTGATCTGGTAGAAGAGGTGAGACACAACACCATAAGAGAGCTTGGTGACCTCCGGGAGTGCTTAAACGTGTCTATGCTTCCTCCTAGTAGCACGAGAAATAATTTGTGCACCATTGCAGTTCCTACGAAAGGATTAATAGCCAGAGAAAAACAAGAAGCTGTGTGTGTGTGTAGCGCTGTCAGCGATGTGCGCGACGTGTGTCGAGAGCTCTTCCGCTGCGGAGTGTTCAGCCTGCATCCTTTATCATCAGGAGTTAAAAATGCCGTCCTGCGTCAAATGTGTGCTGATGCGGCGCATAGAAAGTAATACGAGGCAAGTACGAAAGCACGATTAAGTACTGGTGGCCATTTCAATACATTTAGCATTCTGTGAACATGTTATGGGAATATGCAGGTATGCTCGGAGCATTCGGCACTGAACATAGTATAGTGTGGGTTGCCGGACATGAGGGGATGAGGGACAACGTGGCAGAAGACGAGTTAGCTCGAGGGTACGTCAACCGAGCAGACTCAACACTTTGCACCACAGGCACCTTTGACCCAGTTACCCCCACGTACTCAGATATACTCGATCATAACAGGGGTCAGCGGAAACGCTACCCAGCCCCACACAAAAGGCTCACCAAAGAGGAGGCGGCAGACTGGCACAGACTACAAACAGGTACCTACCCACACCTGCACAAACTACACAAGGTTTTCCCTACACAATATGCAGACGAATGTCCGTGGTGCCAGGGTAAACCTACACTAGAGCATGTCACATGGACCTGCCCTAAGGCAAACTTAGAGCCAAGAATAAACCCGAGTGTGACGCAGTGGGAGCACTTGCTGGCCAGCGAGGACGAGGAAGCGCAACGATTTCTCGTACGCCGAGCCACGATGGCAGCAGTCGAGTGCGGCATCCTGGACCAAGGATCGACCACGGCACCCAGTGACCCGTAAGGGTCAAGAACACTTGAAATTTATTAACAATAAAGTTTTTTCCATCCATCCATCCATCGGCGCGGAGCGACTTAGTGTTCGGGTCACTAGAGGACGACGTGAACAAATGTGGCCTTTTTTTTTTTATTTGGCGGCCTCTTTTCTCGCTGCGAGCCACCCTGCGTTTTTCTCCTCCCTGCGGAGGTTGCGTGCGCCACAGCAGTGGCACACTCTGTACGTGTGGTGACGGCCGGTCAAGGCCTCCAATGGTAGTTGATTAGCTACTGCCATCGTAGTAACTACAACAGCCAAGTGAAGCAATGTGCCAACGCTGCTGCTGGAATTTCTGCGTTTACACGTTATTGACATTGATCTATGTGGTCGCGCAGTAATAGAGCGGTGGCTTGCACTGTGACCGAGAGAAAGCAATGAATCTATTCGTGTGGGGTTTTCGGCCATGAGGCCATTTTGTATTGGAACCTCCTTGCTTGCAATTGTTGCAATTGTAGCTCTGACGTTAGTGATATATAAGTAGGTAACCCTTTATCAGGGTTCCCCGAATTGTCGTATACACCGGATTTCATATCATCGCGGCTAGGCATGTTCTTAAATAGTGGCTTGTAATAAGTGCCAGCCTCGGAGCATTTAAAATAATGGCTCTGCCATATTGCTCCAAACCGTATTGCTCTGCTGCGTGTACACGTATTCCCGCATTATCGCTCAAATTGCAGGCATGCAGACGAAGAGTTTGTGGCAATGCTCGTTGAATTATTGAAGCCTGCCTCATCGTTCGGCGGGCTTCTAACAACACGTGGTTTTAGAAAATGGCATGCGAGGTTTTTGCACTCACAGGAGGGATTTGCCCCTGTGGTGCACAGGGGGCGTGCTAAAAGGCACCGGCGGTGGAAACAACCGCATGACTGAAAATCGGAGGGTAACAAATTCGATCACTCTAAATTAAGTCTCTATAAACAGCGTCGTGCTGCTTTGATATAATGCATTTTGGCCGCTGCTCCCCTCTGCGCCCTGTGTCGTGTCGCCTCGAGCGGTAGCCCGCAAGTTCTGCTTCTTTCCGCGTTCAATAGATGGCGTTACAGTACGACGGCACGCAAATTTCGTGTTGCTGTAAATACTTCTTCCCAAAATAACGTTGTCATCAGCTCTTTGTATATCTTGGTAGCCTACATTGGACGGGTTGCAGGAAACTATAAGTCAGCTTTCCCGAGCCGGACAACACCGTTTTACCGTGCCCGCTGGGCCGATTTTGGGCGGAGATATTAACTGCAACGTTGGCGGCGTCTGCAGTAAGAGATTTGCCGCAAGTCTTCTGCACTCAACTGCATTGTGCTACTGTCGTGATCAAGGGATTCAGCGGACATCCGGCATACAACAGCATTGTAGGTGCAACACACCTTCAGCGCATACCACTTGTGACTGCATATGAAGCGCAGCTTTGCCAACCTGCAGAACAAACAATTTAATCAGAACAAAGCTATTGTTGAGCGAGAAACAGCTTATGAACGCAATTTTTTCACATATTGTAAAGTTTCACTATAACATTCTACATATCTGCAGATCACCCGATGACAGTCCTGTATTTTGTTTTCTATTAACGTTTTTGCTATCTTCAAAAGCGTTCCCCATTGGCGTTCTATGGCAGCCTTAACTATTCGATGCGATCGATGGGAACATTTTGAAAGATTTTGCTATATATCTGAAGAATGGCCCAGTAGTTTCCATATTTCCATAACATTGTCTAAAAATTCTCCAATATTCAAAGTTTTTGTAAGAGAGTGTTGGGCATGACCCGTGCAAGCAGAGCGTAAGGCTTGTAACCAAAATTTCAAGCACCGCACCCAACTTCCACCGGCAGGGAGGGAGAGCAGTGCACCCATGACGAAGATTATATGCTTTCAAGGAAAGCCGGTTTACATGTTTATGACAGGCGTGTATCATGCATGAAGAAAGTAAGTGAGAAAAGGCATAACCTGGGCTGCCAGAGAACGTAGACTTGCCACACGGGCTATCGCTTGCAGAGCAATGCCATAAAAGAATCGACGGAAATATAAGCATGCACAGTGACACAGATAAAGAGGGACAGAAAAAAGTTTCGTTGAAGCTTTAGGAACTGGCTCGTGCAGCCGCTTAAAAAACGATTTCTACGATAGGCGCTGAATGATGAAAGATGCTTTCATCCCACTAAACTTTATTAATACTTAATGTCGATAACCTCTTTTTCATACCGATCTATTACTTAATGACGTGTAGAAAAGCCACATTCTAAAATATCACCGACGAAGAAGACCTCATATATTTTTAGTAAGAAAGAGCTTCAAAAGAAGAGGCCCTACAATGCTGCTTCTGCTCCCCAATTGAAGCAAGCTTAAAGGCCTACTTGACCGAAATTTTTCAAACCGTAAAAAGGTTGTTTTTTCATAGTACACCTCAGTATTATGCTACCCACAATACATTACGCTCCAGTTTCAAGCAGTTACGGTGAAAAAGGCACGCAAAAATCGGAGTTTTCAATACCGAAACTGGAAAAACGGGCGGCATTGCCGTCCGCCGGAAGTGACGCATGTTTGAGACTGTACTCCGGACGGGTTCGGAGCGTCTGCTCGTTGCGGCTCGAGCAAAGCGCTGGTAGCGGTAGCGCGTGCAGCACTTTGTGCGATAAATACTGGTTATATGTGAAAACACACATCTTGAAACTGATGAAACGCCCTAGAAAAAGTTTTAAACGTGTTTTATTTGCTGTAGTAGACTAGAAAAGTCCTGGCTCAACCTCAGTGGAGATGATCGCGCCGCAATGCTTGTGAGCGCTGTTTGCCTGGCAGTATTCGATTGCAGCTTGTGCAAAGTTCGGATGTAGCGGAGGAAGGAAGCATATTCAAATAGAGGCCAAGTAGAAGTGCTTGTATTATAAAGTCGGCTTTTTTGAGCGGGCACGCGCGTGCCAACAGCACTTGTGCGCTCTGCTGTGCGTGCAATATGGTTGTTGTCTTGATAAAAAAAAAAAGACCTGCCTTCTCCTTTTCCTTCTCATTTTTCTCCCCCGTCGAAAGGTATTCCTGCCTGTGCACAGAAATTTGGAACAGGTGCTGTGAACGCCAGTTAAATCAATAAAAACAGATGGATGTGTAAAAAGAGAGCTGAAGAGAATTAAGTGCTGCGTTAAGCGAAAGAATATGCCAGAAGCAAAATTTGTGTTGCAAAATAAATATATATTTTTCTCTTCGAGGACCGTGGCATCAGTGCGGTGCCGATGGTGGGATCTTTGCGCGCCTCGGTCGGGCAAGCCACTGCGCGTTGCGAAATACATGTCGATTCAAATGAACAAAAACGTATGCGTTGCGTTCATTACAGTATTTACCTAGAACCCCTTAAAGCCCGTGTACTGCAGGGACGGAAAGGTTTTTCTAATCTTTTCAAACCACACAGCCGGGCAGAACGACGTGGTTGCCGAACCCCAGTCGACCGTATACGCCCACCGCGCAAATTACCGTTGGTGTCTCTAACCAAAGATATAAATTTGATATTTATATGTTTTGGTATTTATATGGTATGGATCACCAACTAGCCCGCACCTTTACCCTTCTGAATAAAATCAAAATTCTTTGAAAAGATTATCATACAAATGACATGCGTGCAGTTCTCTGGGGTCTTGGAGACGCGTCTGGAATGGTAACGCTGAAGCTTCCTATAATCGACCTGAAGTGCGAATGGCGTGAGGCAGTAAGAAAGTCGACGTTTTCAGTAACGCATGTGTGGCCTTCCAGGATTCCCAGCCCGGCCTGCAAATCTTCGAGGCAGCAGATACACTCGGTGCACGACGGCATTATTGCGCATTGGGCAGAGCTGTACCTGCAATAAACGGGTGCGCATATGTTGATTCCTTTTCAGACGAAGCAGACCTCTCCTAGACTTCTGCCTGGTGTAAATAACGTGCCGTCAAAAGGGCGTTGCTCGATGAGCAAAGCCGTCCACTTTAACTTCTGGACCGGCTTAGCTAGCTTGTGACAAGCGGTTCCCCCCTCCTCTTCATTCTCCCGATTAGAGACGCCTCGAAGCCTTCGGTTCGTGGCATGCTTTGCCGATCGGGCCAGAAAGACGTAGGTGCTCTGATGCATGATGTAGACCGGGACAGGTCTATTGACAAAGCCCAACCCACAAAAGGGGTTAGCGCGAGGCAGAAGCGTCAGTCACCCACCATTATCTTTTTTGAAGAAGAGAGGGGAATTCACGTTAAAACCTGAGCTCCAGACAGCTGACACCAGCTTTCGAGATCGGGGGTGAAGGGCAGTGGCCGAGAGGTATACATGGTGCTTTCCGCATTCCTCGTATTCCCTTCCGCGGCCATGCACTTCGTCTACATGATGCCAGCAGTTTATCTTTCTCGGATACCATCGAGCTGCGCGGTGAAAACAGCCAGAAACGCGCCAGAAGAAGAGCTTACAAGGGGCGCGCACTCACTTCAGAACGCCTGAAACTGGCGAGCCGGCGATGCCGGTGTCTCAAATGTGCATCATTTCCGGTCAGGTTTGTTAGTTGTTCAGCACACCGCTAGGGGTCTGCGTCGTCTGCTACAGAGGTTTTTGAACACTTCTAACTAAAATTCTGGACGCTTCAGGGCCCTAATATTAAATATAAATATTGTTAATAACATGCACACTATATCGAGCGCAAAATTAGCCGAAGTAAAGTTTCGGTCAAGTAGGCCTTTAACCCTCGAACATCCGCTCTCTGCCAAAAGGGGCTTAAGCCACCGGCAAAGAGTGTTTCATTTTCTCGCAGCCCTCAAGAGACCTACGTGTTTCGTAACTTTGAAGCAGGCAGCCTACAAACGGGTTGCGACAGGTTCCCGTGCAGTGCCAAGCAGTCATCAAGGTGCGCCGGTGTTCGCCTAGATGAACCCGTATTAATAGCGCCGCTACAACCGCGCAAAGCCTCACCGTGTTTCGAAGGTTGTTCGCGGGTGCAGGCTGCATTTGAGGCGAATGTTAAGTAGCAGTGCTCTCAGGAAAGGCGAATGAACCCACATTCAGTACGCTTGGAAAGCTTGTGAGTCGGCTTTTGAAACAAAATGAAAAATCATCTCTGAAAGCTTAATCGAACATTTTGTTTCTAGCCTTTGGTACATTTTGCGTCTGAGGACCACTTACTTACTTTTCCATCAGTTGCCGAATTCGATGAAGTTGCTAAGCTGAACCACGGACGCAATGAATAGCACGACTGCAATCAACGCTGCTAAATGTGCTCCTCAACAGAAGCTGGGGTTTAAAATTCGCCAGTAATTGAGTTTGCAGGCCACGCACAATATTCCACAAGTGTGAAAAAGATTAGTAAAGTTACAAGTTTCTTTTGCCGGCCTCTGTTCTTGTCGACAACTGAGCGCATTTAAAGATGTTTATTGTTAAAAATGCCTTGGCGTTCAAGGAATCGGCAATATTCCTTCTATGGTTGGATATACAACCTTTCAGTTTACTGGCTAATAAGAACGTTATGCTCGCGGGTGGACCTTATTGTATTTGGGAGAAAAATTTCAGGAGCTGCGTGTCTGCGGCATAAACAGGAAATTCAGAAGATTATTTGGCTTAACCGCAGAATTAGAGAATGCTCGCGGCTGTTACACTTTTCTTCTCTTTCCTCGCAACTTTTCTTTTTCATTCTACCTACGATGAAGAAGGAGATGAATCTCCTTTCGGATATTGTGGCCTGATGAGAAAAGTTCTCTTCCATAGCTGACTTCACACGCGGTTTCTCTGCGTTCAGCCTTCTACTTGACCAGTCTCTGCCGACGCTCATTTCGTATGTGCGACAAACGAATCTCTTCTGTAAGCCAATAGAAATACCTCCCTCGCTCTGCTATAAGGCCCGAACTTAAAGGTGCACTGAAGAGGATTCTGAACTTGTCTTTTTGCAGCGGGAACTCGATCTACACGTTCCTAGCATTCTTAAAAACTGCAACTTATTGCCCTGTATGGCTGATTTCCCTAATTAGATCGAATTAACGTCCGGCTCCCGCCCTTTATTTTTAATTCTGCCTCGTACGATGGGCGGAGTCGACCAACGCGTGAAGTTCCTTTCAGCCAGCTCCGTGGAGGCTTTGCTTTCGCTTTATTTTGTTTTTTAGGTTTCCATGAATAAATAGTTTCATTCGCAGATAATATAGCCGCAAAATAAGCCCGCAGAAATAAAAATACGCGCGGACTATTTGCTACTACGGACTACTACGTATAACTCCACCGATGGCAGCGCGACAAGCCGCCACGGGACTGGGTGAAAGGCACTCCACGCGTTGGTCGACTCCGCCCACCGTACGAGGCAGAATTCAAAAAAAAAGGGCAGGAGCCGGCCGTTAATTCGATTTAATTTGGGAAATCGGCCATGCAAGGCAATAAGTCGCAGTTTCTAAGAATGCTAGGAACGTGTAGATTGAGTTCCCGCGGCAAAAAGACAAGTTCAGATTCCTCTTCAGTGCACCTTTAATTACGGAAGTGCTCATCAGTAGTACTCGTAGAGCGCTTGCCGCGTAATTGTGTCAGTATGCAAAATAATAATGAACGGGTTCAGATGATCTTCCTTGGCTTATAAGTCGCCCAAAGAATCGTCGGGCTTGGCTCCTTACGTGCTAGTGATTAAGAAGACCTTACCTATAGAGCGCACACGGGTTTTTCCGGACTGGCTAACTTCCGCATGACTAAAAGGTTTTTTTTTTCAGGTTTACTTTAATTGCTGCTTTTTTTACACCAATACATGGACATCACTTCCTGGATCCATAGCGAAAGTGTAGTTATAGAGCTGTGCAATAGAAGCAAAAAAATGATTAAGGAAAAATGCTTCTCTACTTCAAACCAGAAAAAAAGCTATACAAATGCACAGAAATTCGAAACATACAAGCAACAGCACATTAATACAAATACATACTACCTAACTGCTAATGAGGTTAAACAAACTCTGAGAAGAAAAGCAGCAGCAGTTATACGAGAAGTAAGAAACACAAGCCTCTGAAGCGATTAGTTAAGTAGCAATCCCGGTACCAACAAAAATGAAGGCAATGAGAAAGGTTCCAAGCAATAGGCATTGCGCATCAGGTAATTATTTGCTCCAGGACACGTTTCTTCAATTAAATAGAGAGATTAGACGTGGCTAAGCCTGTGCAAGCAACCGTCTTCGAAAGTTTTGAATCTACACAGTGTAGACGATGCTGGCCTTGAGCATTGAGAGATGTAAGGAGAAGAAATCTTCTTTGTCCTTCTGAGCGAGTATTAGTTTTAGGTGTATGAAATATGTGGAAGGAATAAGTGACACACCGGGCAGGACTCTTAGCACAAGTAGTGCAACGCGGAAGTCTCGATGCTTCAATACCGGCATTTTTAGGCTCCTCGGAAAAACGGACCAGAAGCTTCATTCGGAGCTATACAATTCATTATTCAGAATGCCCGCTTCTGTATGAGTAAAGCAGGTTCAGTTAAAATTTTGTAACCGAACCTCTGAGATTCTAGAGATTAAGTTAACTGCGACTGAAAAAAACGATGTATATTGTTCTTCTAGTGGGAATTTCGAAATGTCGCACAGATTTAGCCGGAATAAAACATGCGTATGAAAGTTTGCTGCGCAGTTTCTCGATGTGAGATTCCCAGTTTAATGTGGCGTCTAATCTTACATCAAGGTATGGAATTGTTCCGACTTGTTCAATGTTGTTATCTCCTATTTATTTTGTGGAATGTTTTTTTTTAGTTTATGTGAGTTTAACTTCCCATACGCACACGGACAGCATGTCGACGAGAGTTTTGTTAAGACGTTCGGTTAGGTCATTCATGGGGGGTGATAGGCTGTTGTTTTTCGATGAGTACGGCTACTCAGTCGCATGAGGAATACCAAGACTTAGACAGATGCTGGACTCATGCTTGAGCACTGAAAACTTTCCCCATAAAAGCAATCAATGTTCTTCATGCCAGGCTTTTCCAGTACTAAGTTGACACAGCACATCGCTGCTTTAACCGTCCAAAGTGGTGTAATATGCTCGATCCGAATAAATAGGGTTGTGTTGAAAGCGGGAGCTATCAGACGCAATGAACCTTACAGCGGTCGCCGCTCATATCTCACACGGGCCGCTAGAGATGTGACACTGACTGCACATTTTCTCTGCAGTAGCGATTGCAAGAAACGTCGAAATCTCAGAAGAACAGGCATAATGAATTTTTCGGCACGGGACACAAACTCCGACTAAATTTTCCCACCCATCACAGTTAATAGGGAACAGTAATTCGGCGTCTTCTGGCCTCGGGCCTTACCCTGCAAGGAGGTCACCGCTTTCATAATAAGGAACATAAATGTGGCCCCACGCGTGTACTGTCTTAGGGTTTCTCAGGAAAGAGCACAAAAGCAATGCAGCTGACTGGCAGCCCATCACACTTATATGGCTTGGGTACAGATTTATCGTTATCAACATGTCCCTGATATCCATCCTATACGGACGCAATGTGGCGGGAAATCTCGAGAACATGTATTTGCCTCCCTCCCGCATCATCATCAGAAAGCATCAAAACACCTACGTTTGGACAAGAGAATAGAAAAGTAACCAAATATTGATATCGTCCTAGGCACGTTTTGCCTTGTTCTGGGCTCCATCGAAATTAGCCTGCCCAATTTATCAGGCAGTGGAGCATTCCGACAACCAGGGAAACACATCTTACAGGAAAGGAATAGGAAAGGCGAGTTTTATGCCTGTGATCACCAGATTCAGAACATAAACTTCAATTTTTTTTACCTCCGTGGTCGTATGAGCGAAATACGACTGAAAGAAAAGCAACGGCAGTCCATCCTTCAAGCAAAGCGCGCTATACCAGAAAAAAAAATAGTTGAGCAAAAGAAGACGTAATTAGAGCGCGCCTAGTTGCTGAGTAAAGGTTGGTTGGTTTGGTTTATGGGGTTTAACGTCCCAAAGCGACTAAGGCTACGAGAGACGCCGTAGTGGAGAGCTCCGGAAATTTCGACCACCTGGGGTTCTTTAACGTGCTCTGACATCGCACAGTACACGAGATTCTAGAATTTCTCCTCCAAAGAAATTCAACCGCCGCGGCCGGGATCGAACCCGCGTCTTTCGGGTCAGCAGCCGAGCGTCGTAACCAATGAGCCACTGCGGCGGCGCTGAGTAATGAGAGCGCGCGCATTGGAAAACTCAGAAGTTAAATGTAGCTATAACTAACGCAAAAAAAAAACTTCGCCTTCATCGAAATTCGACCGCCGCAGTCGGGACCCAACCCGCGTCTTTCGGTTCAGCCGCCTAGCGCCATAACCGCAGAGCCACCGCGGCGGCTAGACAGTAATGATAGTTCTACAGCCAACGCGGTCACTTAAATGTAGAAGATAATTCTCTCTTTTCTTCTTTATACTCGAAGACTAAAACATGCTTTATGTACTCTTTCATTCTTACTAAGAACATCACATTGCTCACCGTTACTCTGTGAGCCTTTGGCCTACTTTCCCAGAGTAAATAGAAAGGTCGGACGTACCGAGACAAGATGTCTCGAAACGCGGAGCCTGAATACCTTACCACTTGGGAGGCTTGGAAGACCCTACTGCGTTCTGAGGACCCGGCCAAGCAAGTCCTCGCCACCGGCCGGGCTGCCAGCGTCATGAGCCGCCGGGACATGAACGTTTGAGTGCAGTGGAGCCGTGCGGGGGCCCACGGACCTGTGTGTCCCAAACTCCCTAGTTGTAAATAAAGTTTTCACCACCCGCACCTCGAAACGCACAAAAAACTTAGTCAGAAAATGAATTGCAGAATCCGAGAAGCAATAACAGAAATCGCAGAACCGATGCTAGTAGGACAAAACTAGGACCGGGAAAGAAAAACAGTCAAGCAAAACACCGATTCTCTTTTGATCGTTGAGCAACTCTCGTTGATCTAGAAAACGTCATGAAGCTTCCTGGCTGTCTCTTTCGACAAACACGGCGTCGCCGACCGCTGGGTTACAACGGAGCAGGAAGAAAAAGGTGGGAGGAGAGTAGGGGTAGAAAGCGGGAATACGATGACCGCAGGAACCACCAGCGCCTTATATCTATCCCAGTCCGAAGAAGAGTACCATTCACCCAAAGGTCCACGTAATTGAAGAAACGAGAGAAGTCTGCTCGGCCGCCCAAAAGAAAGCAGGAGGCCTGCGGGAACACGGCTCTGAGCACTCGACGCTACGGAGTGCTGTATTGGGCTTACGACGACTTCACGACGAGACATGAGCACGTTGCCGAGAGGAAGAGGATCCCTGGAGCAGCCTTCCTCTTTCTTCCGAGCGCTGCAACGCCGATGTGCTGTTTTAGAAATGAGAGTCGGGCCAGAAAACCCTCGTGCCCTAGCTTCTCGACACTTCTTCCTGAGACGTTTCTACTGTTCAGACTTCTTTTTCCTCCTCGCAGGTTGCATTTCGGTGTTTCTCGTTGTGGCACAGGCGAATCCTTTTTCCTCGTCTGCGTTCATGACCCATGAGAAAAGAGAGCAGAGATTTCTACTCACCCCACTTCTCTTTCAATCCGTGCCTTTTGTCCTTCGTATACTTTTAGTCCTACTTCAAATTGCCGTGTGTTCTTCCTTGCCTGTATTGTGGGAGAAGTAAGGGCTTTTCCAGGTTTTACTTTTAGTGCGAAAGTACTACTCCAGACGTGCCAACCCAAGCAAGAATGTTTGCTTGTCTTGTGCTCTTTTGTCTTGCGCATTGTGCCATTGGGTTGTGTTTTGTCTCGTGTCTTGTGCCAATGGGAGGAGGGTATCGCGCCACCTAAGTCACGTGAGCCTGTGGCGTCATCACAACCTGCCCACTGGATTGCGAGCAAACTGAGCACTGTGGCAAACGGAAGCTAAATTAATCACTGGTCGCGAGAGATTACTCAGGAAGAGCAACTTGGGTCGCAACAAGCGCCACCGCCTGCAGCATCTATCATCGCAGGGCAGCGGCGCCACTCTCGATAGCTGTACCACTTCGCCAAGAGTGGTGTGAAGACTCTCGGAGATCTATGAACATTAAGTAAACAATGACCAGTTCTGCATACATAGGCAAGAGCCCACTAAAGCTATCGCGTCCTACCCTTAAGGCGGAGCTTAGGTGTCTCCTGCAATTAAAGATAAACACATGCTTTGCATGTCTACTCGGTTTAACAACGCTAAACTCCTAGCACTTTTTCGCTTTTCTTTTGGGCATATATTTTTTTTATTACCTTTCGTCTTCACTATCCTCTGATGAGTTTCCTGTGTTGTAACGGTCTAACCTTATTCATCACTCAGTCGTCATTTCTGTGTTGCTGTCTGTGGCGTCTCGCATTAACGACATACGTTAGGCGTCGTTTGAAATTATTCTTATTTGTTGCGGCAGACAATAAGCGTGGACAAACGGTGATCATCTCAACAGTGCACATACTCTTATTACACCCCAGTCTCAACCAATTCACATGGCTCGTCTCTTATAAATTCACATACATTAACTCTTTAACCATGTTTATTATACGTGGAAGAATGTGCCATGATTTAGTTCTGATGTACTTACGTACTAGCTTGCTTAGTATAAGCTGCAACACAGAGGGTGTAACAAGAGTTGAGTTCCCGAAACTGTACAAGCAATGGAGTGCTCAAAATTTGTGCACTTAGAGGCCGATAAACAGAACTTAGTGCACTAAATGTTTTGGCACATTTTATTGCTAGTGCAAAAGCATTTTGATCTAATTTAAAGCGGAAACTTCATGTGGCTCGCCTCGGACGCGTTGCAACTCTCATGGAGTGGTATGGTGCTTGTTTGGTTTATGGTTTATTGGTTTTTAACACCCCAAAGCGACTCAGGCTATAAAGGGCACCGTAGTGAAAGGCTCCGGAAATGTCGACCACCTGGGGTGCTTCAATGTGCACTGACATCGCACAGTACACGTGCCTCTAGAATTTGTACTTGTAAGCGCAAGTGCCACATGCGTCACAACAGGTTCAAGTAGCTCTAGCAACTTGCAGTCACGGAGGTTTCGAAGCATGCCATAAGGACTTCATCTGGGTCACTATTACCATGCTTATTCAGTCATATTGAGTTGAAAGTGTATTGTGCAATTCAGGCTGTTCAAAACGCCATGTTGAAGCCGCAGTCAAGATCGTGCTCTGGAGAAGGGAGAGAACAGACTGACAGAGCAGTGAGCGTGCAAGTCGTATCGACTGCAGTCTGTACCTTGCCTAATAATGTCCTGTAAGATGTTCAATGTCGGCCGAACAAAGATTTGTGTTCCCGGCTACTTCGAGAGCAGCCTATGAAATTATATAGGGTCTTTTCTGCAAGTACGCGTGTAGCCAACACAGAGCATTTGTACACAGATAGTTCATGAAGGTGCAATGAGAGGGGTGGAGGATGGCGTAGTGTAACAGTTAGGATATCTTCCATAAGTAACAAAAGTGAACTGCGCCAGCAACCTAGAGTGCGAATTCTAAAACGTTGGGGTGTCGTGATTATTTCCTTTCAGTAGTGTGACGATTATAGGCTTTCTTTGTAAAAGCTGTATAGCTTTCCTTTGTATCCGTATGGCTGCGCTTGGGTGGATGTCAATGAGTAATTACTTCCTTTTTAGACTTTCTTCTATTTGGAACTGCCAATCAGCATAAAAAACAGCTGTATTGAAGCTGTTTTTTTTTTACTGCGCCTTTATTTAACTCACCACAAGGTATTCCTGAACAGCTATGCCTAGCCACATGCTGGTAGGGTTGATCAGGTTACCTCTATAGGCCTGAAGGCCTATACAGAACGGCCTGTTTCTGGATGAGCTGCAGTAGGCACAACGATGACCAGCCTATGCTCCAGTCGATCTGTAGACATTTTACACACCTTCAGCGCTTGTTCTGCAAAGAAGTCAGTCCTTTCCCGAAAGTGATTCACCACAAAAAATGCACGCCTGTGTGAGTATGAAAAGGCAAGCAAGCGTACAAGTGCGCACACACGCACGCACGCACGCAAATGCGCACCCATACACACGCCCGCCATTGGTCCCTATAAGGGCATCACTTCACATGGTTTCTGTTCGCCCAGTGCACAACATGCAAACAGATTAGGCAATACGGATACCGCCGGCGAGCTCAGTGTATACATACGAGAGCAATGAAAATACAGCTTCTTAAGATAAAGCAACTGTGTTCTCTTGTCTCCTTGCTTTCCGTGCCTATTGGGATTTTATTTAATATGTTTACAGTTTTCGTCAAACATGCAAGAACAAGGAATTACTGTTGCGATTGTAGAAATAAGCGCAACTCCGCAGACAGCTGCCAGTGCTGACTGATCCTACTTTTTATCGATGTGCTGCAGCCGAACGCGAAGTAGTGATTAATAACGGTTTATTAACAGCCAGCCTGTCATGTCTTTTCTGAAAACATTAATTACAGAATCTAGGCAGAAGAGGGTCGGCACAGACGCTAAGAATAAAAGCATTCTATGGCATAGAAGTTAGCGTCGTCTTATTACCAACTCGTTTACCTTGTCATGTCCTAGAGTCACTCTTCTCACTGTTTCAAAAGAAATATTAGAAACCGTGATTGCCACGGAGAAAATCCTGTTTTGATTCATCCTCTTAGTTTTTTTCATCCAATCTCTCTGACACCCGGCTATGTCTATCGGCTGCTGGCCCCAAATTTCCCGGTTGAAATCCCGGCCGCGGTGCCGTATTCGTTGGAGGAGAAATACGAAAGCACCCTCGCGCACTCTGCCATCAGAAGACGTTAAATAAACCCACGTAGCCTAAACTAACGCAGAGCCCTCCGCTACGGCGTCCATTATAGCTCATGTACTTCTTCCGTACGTTATGCCCAATAAGCCTCATACCATCGCACCTGATCTCGCTTGTAGCCTTTGCACTTTAGAAGGGAGAGAAAAGAAATGGTGACGAGGAGAAATCAATTTCTTTTGAGAATTAAGGTATGCATTCATTGTAAGAATTTCTTTATTTATTGCTAATTCATAATTTTTCATCATATCCCGGACACAATTCATCACATCCTTTGAGTATCCTCACTACACTGATGCGGGGAGAGCACTTGAAGCTACTGTGGGACTGTTGGACTCCCGCTGTCTCTCCGAAAAAACTTTCTAGAGCGCCTGAGCAGAAGTTATGAATGCCGGTGCGTGACAAAGGCTGTTGAAAACTATTGCATTCTTTTTAGCGAAGACCTCGATACCCGTCTCTGAAGCCTGCGTGTGCGATGTACATAGACTGCACCATTAACAATGCGAAAGGTCCATGTGAATACGTGTTTGCGCTAAGGACACCTGCGCCGACTAGTGCGTTTCTCAAGCACGTGTTTGTGATGTACATACAGGTGTGCGGTGGATATGGACAGCCCATTCGAGACAGATAAACGCCGGACCTGAAGACAGCCCCGTGGTTGTGCACAACTGCTGAGGCTACGTGCCACGGTTGTGTGCTATCGCAACATCAAATCGACTAGAATGAAGAACATAGAAAATGTTATAATTTGACGTCCACACTTCTCGGCCTAGGCGTTTTATTTTTCCTTTCGAATTACTCCAAATTAATCTTCTAATCATCTTGGGAAATGTCTGTCATCTGTCAGACTTTTTCAAATTTCCAATTCAAACTTATTGTGCACAGTTGAGCATATTAACCGTAAACCAAGCTCTATCCTTTCTCAGTTGTATTGACGTCTGTAGAGAGAACACCATGTTGCACTTGTCACCAATTTATCTCTCCTTTTTAACTGCAGCCGTACGCGTTACAAACATAGTACTCGCCGGTGTTGGGTTCTTTCGAGCGAGTGCCTAATATTTAGCCCAAAAATGTGGCTCCGTTATTTGCTTGCGGGATCTGAGTGACATATTACTCGTTAAAGCAACCATCCAGGAACATTAATCGCACATTGCGAAAGTAATCAAACTCTACCGATACACGATGACAACAGGGGGTAGAGAATGGATATACAAGGCCCTCAGTCAGTTTCAGTTTTCTAGTTAGGACACTTTTAAGTCAGCGTTGGGAAGTTTGTAGCTGTGGCCGTCGGACGGCCTCTTTTTCTTGGAACGGATCCGCTGTAATGAGCGCAGTGCAGATCGCTCGGTATTTCACAGTTGATTAGACTTGAACAGAGCAGTATAAAAGAAGGGGTCTTTTGTGACAGAAAACCGGACTTATCTGTCGTTAAGTGAGAATGGGGAGTAGTTTTCAATGGTGACGTCAAAAAACTTGGTCTACTAAGAAAAGAACACCCGCCTATAACAGAGCCCCTAAGGTTATTCGTGAATTTTGAACACCATAACAGCTGCGCTATTTTTAAAGTATTTAGGAGCTTTCAACCGTGATCTTTCCCCCACCTCATGCGCTTAAATCCAGTTCTTATCCAGTCCTGTATCCGAAATATTTCAAATTCAAATTCAAATTCTTTATTTCTGCCTTGTAAACATACAGACAGCGGAGGCGCAGAAAAAGCTGAGAAACAGCTTGACTAAGCCGCAGCCCCCTTTCGCTTGGCAGCAGCTTGACAGCAAGACTTTTAATACAGAAGGTGATAACAAGTATACAATACAAGAGAAAACGAAAGAACATTATACAATATTGACACAATATTCACATTGGGTAGACACAGGTAATGAAAGCAAAGGAGAGAAAAAAAAACACAAAACAAAAATCCTACATGCTAGCATACAAAGCACGCAAAGACCTGTTTGACGAACTGAAAAGGTCAAAATTATTATATATATACGCGTTTAGCAGGGACGGAAGAGTGAACTGCAGGCGTTCTCTACCCGAGTTTAACCGTGGGGTCGGGACTATCCATGTCTCCGCATGCCTTGTTGTGTAGCTTGCATCTCGGGTATGCAGTTCAGCTAGTTTACGTATGTGGTTTACGTTTCTACGTGTTTCGAGTTTAAACCGGACACTCAAGCGATATTTATACAAGTTGTGTATTTTTAGCACACCACTTTGTAGAAAGAGATCTTTGCTTGGCGAGTCCCAGGGGACATTGTAAACATGACGAAGGAACTTTTTCTGAAAAATGTAGATACGCTGAAGGCAGCTAACCGTAGCTGTGCCCCACACTAGATGGCAGTAGTTTAAATAGGAGTAGAAAAGTGAATTGTAGAGGAGTAACTTTACTGTTCTTGGAATGACGTATCTGAGCCGACTTATGACTCCGGTTATTTGAGCCAGTTTCGTGACAATATGGTCCGTGTGGTGTTCCCAAGACATGCTGGAAGAAAAAACTACTCCAAGGCATTTAAATTGTTCAACTATGTCTATACGTCGTGAGTTTAGTTTAATCTCGATGGGGGAAGGAAGTACTTTGTTTTTAGGACGAAATATGACAGCTTTTGTTTTCTTCTCATTTATACGCATGTATCTAGATTCGGACCACTTTTGTAATTCACTCAAGGTGTCATTGCATTCCCGAACAAGGAGATCAAGATCATTTCCAGTAAAAAAGATGCTAGTGTCGTCAGCGTAGATAATAAATTTTGCGGCGGAGTTAATGTTGGAGATATCATTTAGGTACATATTAAAAAGTAATGGTCCCAATATACTACCCTGGGGAACGCCAGAAGTAACAAGTTTTAGTTCAGATGTCACATTGTCTATGCTTACAGCCTGTTTTCTATGCGAAAGATATGATTTCAGGATCATTTGAGCCAGTCCACGAATACCACAACGCTCCAAGTTTTTCAGGAGTACACTGTGGTTTACTAAATCGAATGCCTTCGAGAAGTCCACGAAGACACCAATAACAAAGGCCTTATTTTCAAACTGTGTTAGTATATATTCCTTTTGTTCGAGTAGTGCTAACTCGGCAGATTTATTTTTACAAAACCCAAATTGATTAGGTGACAAAAGGTCATGTTTATCAATAAAATCAGACAACCGTGTATAGAGAACTTTTTCAAAAGCTTTCGAGAATATTGGGAGTATCGATACTGGTCTATAATTTCCTAAATCATTGCGGTCTCCTTTCTTATACAAAACCGTTACTTTGGCTATTTGCATTTTTTTAGGAAATGTGCCCGTAGTAAAGCATAAGTTAAATATATCTGCAAGAACAGGGGCAATAACTCTTATAACATGCTTGACAGGCCTCACTTGAATGCCGTCAATGTCACAGCTATGGCTGTTATTTAGGCTTTGTACGACTGATATAACCTCCTCTGTCGTAACTGGGTTCAGAAATATTGTGTCCCTATTGTAAGAGCTAAAATAGGTGTTGAAATCACTTGACGGGGTGTTATGGGCAAGAGTGGTAAAAAAGTTGTTGAAGGCATCTGCCAACTCTCTGCCGGATACATCTTTGTTATCAAGCTTTAAAGCCCGCGGGGCAGCCTGTGGTTGCTCACGCCTCAGTAAGAAATTCAACCTTGACCACAACAGATCGTGGCGACCATTCTTAATTTCAAGAAATGTCGCGAAGTATTCCGCACGAGCGAGACGTAGCTTTTTTGTTAATCTATTTCTGTATTTCTTAAAAATGCTTAGGTCATCTGTTGAACGTGTGTTTAAAAATATTTTGTACAGTTTGTCTTTCGTTTTAATTTCTTGGCGCAACTCAGAAGATATCCAAGGTTTGCGAGTTTTACGCTTTATTGCACGCACTTTTAGCGGGAAAGTCTTTCACAGTCTTTTCTACGTCTTCTTAATTCGCAAGTTGAATCAGCTGAATAACGTTGACACACCTTACCTTGCAACACGAATGTATCGTATTTATATCCTACTGAGCCAAAGAAAAAATACTTCTTGAGGTTAAGCTCATGTAACGTTGCTGCGTAAGTTAGCTGGAAATAAGATTTTTGCTTGGCTTTACGCGCGATTTGGAGGAATCTTGAAGGCGTCTTTTTTTCACGCTGTTTTTCCCTCTCTCCTTCGCTTTCTACGCAAGTTCTGGTCATTTGCATCTTCTAAAAGTGATTCATGCGAAAGTGCATTGCCCCCGCAGCGGCTAGGTGTGAACCTCGCCTCCGCCCTGGCCAGTGCGAAATCCCTTCACGGTGCTTCCAGCGGCGGGAAAGGGTGCTTCGTTGCATGAAAGAACCGAAGGCAGCAAGGCAGCGCTGCATAATGAAATCTTTGCTGAATCTCGGCCGCGCTTCCAGCCGCTGCTGTACTCTATGGTGAAAATAGGGAACATAGAATGCGACGGCAAAACAATAAGGGTCGCGGTTGACGGATGAGGAGAAGAAAAGGGAAGAAACAAAATTTAATGCTGTGTCAGCGCACATTACCATACTACCGCAAGAACTTGCCGCTATACTAAAGTTGCAGTCGTAATGGGGCTCTTTACATAGATCGCATTTTGTAAATAGTGGATCCCGACTAGACGCCCAGTATAGCTGCAATGCAAGGAAAATGGCTGCGGCCCCAGTCGATTCCTCTTTTCTCTCACCGAAGCTCGCCGGGAACATGACCTGAGTAAGCGATGTCACAGGATGACTGCAGTGGCGTTCCCGATGTTGGCCGCATTGAGATATTTTGAAGCTGTTCGCGAATAATCCCACCTCACTTCAACCTCCGTTAGCAGTTTTGTGCCGCAGAATTTTGTTCTCATTTTGTTTGGTTCGTTTCCTTTTGATCCAAATAATTGTGCTCAGTTTTTGTTCTTCCATGCTTTCCGGCGTGTTCAGTGGCACAACTGTAAACGTAGTGGCGGTGCAGAGCATGCGGTTAAGGTTCTCGAGAGCGCAACTCTCGGACTGCAACCAAACAGGCGCTAAGACCTAAGAGCAAGAAAACAAACACACTGAGGCGCGAATCAGACGAAACGGAACAGCTAGAGAGGTGCTTGAAGCGGTGTAAGAAACTAGGCTGCTCGCCTAGCAGCCACTCACTCCAACCAGCTATTCATTCTTCAGAGACGCCCGTTCCATCTTCTGTCTTCCTGGTAATGTGCCACCCCTTCGTCCGCGTACATCGCGATGGCTCGTGCTGGGCACCGAAAGCGTGATTAATCGCTGTGATTAAGGATTTAGAGCGCAAGAAGTTCCGTCCTTGCGGAAATAGGAGTTGCATGGCTGAAATGCAAAGCCATTCAAACATACGCAAGCGCTATGAAGCCATAATTCAGGATCTGTCGAGGCAAACAGGATAGAAAGAGATATAAATATGAAGCACCCGTTGGCGCAGGGCAAAATGAGGAAACCGGGAGGGGAATCAGAGAAGCAACTTTTTGCTCTACTGCGCAGGACTTCTCTACTCCCTATTTTGACAACTTTCTTTCATAGCACATGAGCAGATATATCTCGCTGGCACGCACAAGGGCAGGCGCCGCAGCATCTGAGGCCCAGTCTCCCACAGCTAAATATGGCGGATTTTTTAGCCCACTAAGGCCGCTAAAGCAATCGCCCGGGCGCTTTCTTCGTTCTCTTACACGCCTTTATAGCGGTGTCTTTCTTTTGTTTCGCCAAACTCTGAGATCTGTATTGCTTAGGATCTACACACACCTCCGCGTCCGGATTTGTGGAGCCTTCGCAAGTCTGCGTTTGCAGTCTGCAAAAGACAGTAAGTTGCGATCCATCCACCGTCCGCCCGATATACGCAGAAACTGAAGACGCCGCCGGCTCATATCGCGGGCAGAGAAGAGTAGAATGGCATGTAGAGATAACTTCTATCGAATGAATAGAGACAAAGGAGGCTACGAAAGAAGCCAGAAAGATTGCGTCTTTTGAGGATATCTTACGACGGCCGTTACGATTTGATGGACATAAACTGAGATGGAGCGACTTCGGTAAAGTCTGCCCAAAAATGAAGTAAGATAGAAGAAAGCGCACTTCGTGCATGAAAACGCGCGGCGAGCTCAAGAGTTATGCAATTCAGATTTCCTATTGCTTTCTTTATTTTCAGGGGGGGGGGGGGGGGGGGAGTTTGGGTTCTAGGAGTGAAAGGAAGAGTTTCGTGCATTCCATATATCTCTACAAAGCTTTTCGAAGCACCACTTCGTCATCGGCGCCACTGGCGATACCCACTACTCGCGTTTACGAGTCTATTTGTCTAAGTCGCTATTTGGCTTTTGCTGCTGAAAGCGAGCTCAAACGGTAAGTTTCCACGCCAGAAAGCACGATGGGGGCTCCAGTGCTTGGCACAGTATGCGACCGTTGGTGTCGCAAAGTCATTTCTTCCGGCCGCTTCCGCAGCAGCAGCGGATTTTTCTTTAACTCCGCCCTTTACCGCTAGCAATCTTAGAGGATATTGTCTGCGTTCTTTACTTCTGTCAGTCCGATTGACGGGATCATTGCATATTTTCTGAGAACCGCATCCCACATAAGCCGAGGCAAGCTATTCTCTATTTTTTCAAGCCGGGTACACATATGGTTGCACAATAACTGTGACAGTATCTGGGACTATATATGTCACAAACACATATTTCTATAAATTTCTAGGTGCCCTTCTGAGTGTGATATGAAATGCGTTCTCCTTTAAATTAACCGAAATCTCAGGAGTGCGCCGTACGTTCACTGTATTACATCTCACCGGATCATGCAAATGAAGGGATACTGTGCACGTCCAATTTATTGCAGCGCTCGAGTGCTGCTTTGCGCAGTGGTAGAAGTTACGAGCGGCGCTGTATTGCTTATAAGAGACAAGTGCTTCGGCACAAAAGAATTCAAGACACAGAGAGCGCAGCTGCTCACTTCAATGAAAAGTGCTCGCACCTGAATTCGATTTTTGTTTTAAATGTATGTAGCACTTTTTTGACTGCATGAAATATAATTGCTGATATCTGTACTAGACTTCCAACCGCTGTGTGGGATCCTAAATATTGTCGCGGAAACAAGTGGGACACCCTGACAACAGGCCGCAATTCTATACACACGAATGGACGGGATAGGAATGGACGGAATACCACACCGGGCATCTTTGTCTGATAGAAACGGGCCAGCTAATTTCGTGTTATGGGCCCCAGCATTGTCTTAGACTAAATTTTGTCACCGGATTGTTTTCTAAGGGGCCGAATACGTGCGACGGCCTTCAGTGTACAGGCAGAAAAACTCTAGGTTAAATACAGCCTCCTTCTCCCTGTTGTGATGGTGCAGGTTTCGGCAGCGGCTCAGAATACCGAGAAACCGAGCAAAATCACTCGACACATGAAAAACGAGCAGCAGGGCAATACGTTGGAGATGTCAGTGTGCCACGAAGCAGACGAGCGAAGCGATGCGACGCCGCCACGCAGCTTCGCCTGCATGGCTGCGCATTCGGGATTTTTGTAGAGTGCCCGGAGGTGTGCGGGCGAAGGCACACCAATGGCACCAGCGCTGTCACGAACATCACAAGGAATGTGAGAAGAGACCAGCGCAATGGTCTGGCCTTTTTCCGCACTGATTTCTTCCTCTGTCCTTCACTCTTTCGTACCCACGTACACTGCAAAAATGGACGCGAACTAGACGACACTTTTAGTAGATAATTCTGTTTTCTCTGAACTTGTTTCTTTTTGGAAGTTTGCACTCTTTCACGCATGGCTTTTGCTTTCAGCGTATTTTCTGTATGTTTTCTTTTTCCGTGTCCTAGCGAGGTGATACAGAGCGGAGGAGACGGCCCAAAGTGACAGACAAGGATATGTCTCATAGTGTGTCATGTGTCTTCTGCGCTTTATAACTTTGTTTTGTCGCACTACTAGCAAAAAACACAGCTTTAGTGAATTCAATATTCCTCTTTGTTTCTAACAACTTTCATTTTTTCTTTATTCCATGCCACATATGTCCCGTGCTGATGTGAGTATGTAGGTTCGGATGCAGATTTTTTTTTATCACAGAGTGAGGGAATTGCCACGCAAAAAATAAATCGCAGCTTTTTCTGTTAACTATCGTTTACCTAAATCCCGCTTTTTTTAATTGGTACTTTAACTGACATCACAACGTTCAGCAAAAAAAAAAAAACATCAGGTATGCAGAAGCTATGCATTGTGGTTTGTCACCCCTTGATAAATTATGCCTTTCTGTGACAAATTTATTTCCTCTCCCTATTTCAAAAACGCTAGAAAGAAATGAACGCAGGCAAAAGGGAGCGAAAATGAAAATAACTGACCAGTATTGACAAATCTGACAGTGTTGACTGACAAACTGACCAGTTAGTCCACTGGTAGTTCCTTTTTTTGCTCATTTTTGCTTTCTTGTGACCGATGTGAACTTGCACTAAATAGCGGACTATGCATTATTTATCCGTCTGTGTCTCAGTTGATCACTGTAACAAAACAAAAAACCCTACAAGTCAACAGACAGGCGTCTCTACTAAATCTTTCTGCGCCAGTTTCTTTCCTCAAAGAGTAACCTTAAATTTTCAATTTCTTCTTGCTTCCTATCCTGTGTCACTCCCTCCTTTATCAGTTCCCTTACGCCGCGGTGGCTCAGTGTGTTTATGGCGCTAGGCTGCTGACCCGAAAGACGCGGGTTCGATCCCTATCGCGGCGGTTAAATGTCGATGGAAGCGAAATTTTAGAGGCCCGTGTACTGTGCGATGTCAGTGCGCGTTAAAGAACCACGGGTGGCGGAAATTTTCGAAGCTCTTCACTGCGGTATCTCTCATAGCCGGAGTCGGGAGCAATTGGTGGCATAGATGTTATTGTTACTTTTATCCCTCCCTATGTTAGCGAGAACCGCAAGTGAAATCCAGATGAGCGACAATTGCACTAGTACTAATAGCTATGCGCAACGTACTGGTAGCGCGGAAATAAGGAAATCCTGAGCCATAGGCACGTGGAGCGTTGTGCTTGCTAGCAGTTTTTACTGACCTTGCACTCCCGCCGACAGTCGAGCTACCAGAATGGTTAGGTCGTTGTTGTTGTTGTTGCCTTCACAACGATGTCACATGTCCATGGTGGGGGATTGGCTAGGGTTTGGGGCTGACCCAAACAGGCAAAAACTCATCTAGGTTTGTCTCAAGCTGCTCTTAAATATAAATAGAAGAATCTGTGAAAAAAAAATCATAAATTTAAAATTTGAGAGATCTTAAGGAAATCGGAATGAAAAACGAGGAAACAAAGCGGTGCGTGTTGAATAACTAAATTTTAAAACAATAATCAGAAATAAAATAATTTTCAGAGAAAAATAAAGGCATCGAGAAGTTAACACAAAAATCTCCCTTTTTCAATAATATACTTGTGAAGAAGCTGACACACCTGCTTAAGGGCGTGCCCTTTGACAGTTGCACCCAAGGAGAGGAGGACGGGAAGAGTAAACGCCAGCCCTAACTGAGTGAGAGGATTTTGCAAAAACTGAATAGACCTCTCCCTCGAGTAAACAACGTGACGTCACGGAACGCACGTGCAGCGACTGCAGCGCTCTCCTTCCTAGCGGCGATTGGCAAAACGCTCCCTCTTCGGCTGGCATCCAACGCTCCCTCGGAAGCGATAGAGCTGTCAGAATACGCGAAATCACTGCCTGAAATCGCCCGGCAGCGATATGTTGAAAAGTTGAAAGTCGACGGGAAACAGTACCCTGACCCCTTCGTTTTGAAGGACTGGAGAAACGACCCGAAATTGTGCCCAAACGTGCGTTTTGGCGACATATACGTTTATCTCGTTCAGACGCCCAGCCCTTACACTACTGAGAGCATGAAGTGCTACCGTTCGCTGAAGGCGTAGTACGTTCTTGCAGCGGAAGGGCACGTGCGCCAAGTTTTGGCAGCCGACTTTATAGAGAAATTTATAGGGAAAACCATACTGGCCCTGAATTTTTCGGCAGAAAGCTTATTGCATCCGTGGTGCGAGCATGACCGCCAGCCACAGCAACGCATCCTCCGTTAGTGACAAATAAATACACTTCTGTTATTAAGGACGCAGCGCATACTGGTACATCAAATGTCATTTGCTTACTTTATGTGGACAAAATTACCATAAATACAACACGGCGCTCTGCACGGGCCACAAGCGCACGCGTAAACGCATCCAACTAGCGCCTGTATTATAAACACGCGTGCACAAGCAACGACGGAGAGCCTTCGTAATGAAGGACTTTTGTAGACCTGAACGGCGTTTTCGCTTCATTGTCCGCTCAAAACGACCACACTTCTTCATATCTGCGCTGGGATTTCTCTTCTTCAATGAGAAAACGCTGGGCACCCGGTACGGGTGGTCGAGGACGGGGTGCCTGCGTTGGCGGATAAGACGAGAAAAAAGTTCACAGTGCCATTCACCTCGCTAGCTCTTCAAAATCAGCAAGTGAAAGAAAGGAATGCTTCCCACCAGAGATGAGGTGCGCTCCGCATATCCTACCTGCCGGTCTTGGCTTCCATTTATCTCGACGCATTGCGTGCACCTTCAGGAGATTCTCGTCCCGCGGAAAACGAGAAAAGCGGATGCCTTTCTTGGCACGGTTAGCGCATCCCACGGCACAGCAGCTCGCAGGCATCACAAGACAGAGTCGAGGAACGGGTTCCGGCGCCCGCACTGCAATAGCTTCCTTGCTCGCCCAGCAAAACTATACGGGATCGCACGCAAACGGAGGACTGTTTTGCCCATCTGGTTCCCGGCGTGAGCCGGAAACGTCATCGCTGTGACGTCACTCGCCTCGCTTGACGTACCCGAGGAGAGGTCTATTCTCTGCCGTGAAAACTGCCGGTAGTAGTGAATGAAAAGATCGGTCGTTTCAACGTCCCCGCATGACGCACGTAGATTCACTACCACTTCATCGTGCACTTCGCAGGCGTCGCAAGAAAGGAGCCAACTAAGAAAAAACGCGAGAGGCGACACACAGGACAGCGCTGTTCCCCAATTTCCCTTGACTCCCTTTAGACATGCCTGCTCTACTTTCTCGGCCTGTTCGTCTCTCCCAGAGCCCAATGCAGGCGAGGTTACAGACGAAGAGCAAATGAGATTGCGAGTGCGAGGACCAGAGGGCGGCCTCTTTCACTCCCTGTTCACAAACAGGTAGCCGTGAGGTAATACAAAAGTAAAGGACCAACCTACCATTCCTGTTGTGAGGTAGGTGCAAAGAGCAGAAGTACAAAAATCGTAACATCTGTAGAAGGCAAACATTTAAGAGCACTATACATGCTCGCAGCTTTCCTTTTTTGCGATATTCCTTGAGTGTCTTTGTTCCACGCGTTGGTGTGTTTCCTGTAACCCAGCCAGCCATGTGTGCCTTCTCCGCGAGGCAATGCTGCATGCTAAGGGCCACCATCACTGACATGAAAGAAAGAAAACGTTAAGGAAGAGAACTGGAGAAAAGGAAGAGGCGAGCATGCACAATCACATTGTGTACCGACTCCGGTTCGAGCAGCGGAAAGGAGGTCACGCGTAATTGGCTCCGGGGTGCCGCGCACACGCCTCAGTTGGAACGAAGAAAGATACGAGCGAACCAAAGGAAGATAAAAGGAAGGAAGGAAAGAAAGACAGAAAGAAATAAAGAAAAAGAGAGAGAAGGAAGAAAAAGGAAACAAAGAAGATGGGAGGACAGAAAGATTGCAAAAAGGACTGAGGGCAGCAAGAAACGAAAGGCAAAGAAAAATGAAGACAAAAAAGAACAAACCTGAGAACAAACAAAGCAACGAAACAGCACGTTTGGTGCTCCGTTCAGACCGGACTTAGGAGAAAGAGTGTTGAAGCTACATGGCATGCATATGATGTTTAACTTTCTCTCTAGGAATCCCGTGACTGCAGCGGCTCCTCAAGCTGCCAACTTCCGGGATTTTTTTGCTACCTTCTCACTTTTCTGCGCAAGCTCGCATATTAGAACCACCTTCAACATCCGCTATTTTTTGCGTTTGTCCTTCCCTTCTCAGAGCCCACTCTGAGACGCAACGGTATGCGGGCACGCAAAGAGGATTAGCACGCGCAGTGAACAAACGAGCGCCCAGACGTAAAAATCGCTGCAATGAGAGCGGCTCCCAGAGGATGCCAAACCGCATGCCACAGGGACGATTGCCACGCACACGCCTTTTTTTGCCTCTGCAAAGATGTGTAAGGCTTTGGGACACTCTGTTCAATATAGGGCACCTACAACTCAGTTTCTATCTGATAATGAAGATTAATGTATTTTTCTTGTTTTCCTATACTTTTTGCACTATAAGCGTCCTTTCATGCTGCGGAATGCTTTCGAAGCACTGAAAAGAGCTCGAAAAGTACTCAAACTGCGCCGGGAAGTAGGGAGTTCATTTTCTTTTACAGGCGCTGGGAAATGTGATTTTATTTTTGCTGAGGCTCGCCGGGAGTATAATTTCCGGCTGCTCTGTACTCTTGCAGATGTAGGCATTCTTTGTTATCTTTATTTAACTGCAGGTATGCTCTGCGGTACAGGTAATATTAACCCCTAACTGCACAGAAAATACGCCAACTCACTCATGTGCAACTGATACACGTGAGCAACCGGCCAGCATAAAAACGTGAACAGCGAGAAAGAGAGCTCATGGAAAAGAAGCCAGTTCGAAAGATACCACTGGCTGGCCGCTTCTGGAACAATGGCTGAAATCATTAGGGACAGCAGAATGCACGAGATAGCTTCGCGGTCACGTGCTTGAGACCCCTCACCTAGCGTCTCTATATGCAAGGTATATGCATGACGTAAACACGACTGCGAGTGCATACCACAGATCGCGACACTCAACTGCTGGGAAACTTCGTCGAACAGCATATATAAGCGGATGAAAGGAAACAGGCCAACGTTAATTGAAATAAAAGAGCAATGCACCTTTTCGCTCGGCTCAGCAGAGGCAATGTTCAGAGGCAATGTGTGCTCTCCACAGTTTCTGATCGTCGATATGGAGATTTGTGGGAGCTAAAAAGTGCATGCAGCTTCGAGGGCGGTAGAGAGGGAATAGAGTTTTGCTGACGTTCACCGCTGGCGGCACAAGAAAGGGGAGTAGAGCGTCTGGAGAAGTAGTTATAGATACTCTGGTAGGTTTATATGTGAACGCAGCACAGAAATTTTTTGTCTGCCGCTGTGGGGACATTCACTGGTCTTTCTCCATGTATCACGGCTCTTATCGCTGTGTGCGACATTTGCTTTGTCAGCTTTACAGTGCTCGAGCATTACTGCGAGGTTAGCCGTGATTGCATTCTACCCTGGTTTGACGGCTTCGATAGCTCTTAGATGAACGAAAGATAAAAGGTTCAGTACATCAAAACATTTTACGCTGAAAGCGAGAAATTGTTGATAAAGAAGCGACAATGTGCCGTGTCAACTCCCCGAATACCATACACCAAAAGACAAAACTACAATTATAATAATAAATCCGCGAGTTATGTGTAGATTATTCGCTTAACAGCAGGGAGCTGCAGCTATGTGGAGGAATAATTCGGTGTTATTTCATTGCGTTTATGTTGCGTGAAGACTTCGCTATTGTATGAACGACTACAAATGAATGAAACCAAGCGAACAGTGGCCTGCAGAGTTGTATATTGGTTCGGGGAGGCCTTGCACTGCCGTGGAGGAGAAGGAAGTTGTGAAGAGGAAATGCAAGCCGCATCGCTTCGACCTAATGAACATGAAAGAGTCAAATTCTATGCAGCAAGAAACTGACAGCCTAATGCTGTTTTTATTTAGTTACAGTTTCCGGGCTAGTCATTGTGTCTCGCGAGTATTACGCCAGAGGATACGCCCTCAAAGACCGACACGGCACGCTTCGACATAGCCACGTGCCAAACCAAAGAAAGTTCAACGCAATCATTTTATTGCGAAAGCAATACTACTTGCACTTTCACGCCTTTGCCGTGCCGCGGCGGTGACAACCATCGTGCCGCGGCGGTGACCACCATTGACCTTCACTTGACCTTGGTTGCATTAGGTTGGATTACATTGGATTATATTGGATTAGATTAGATTGTATTGGACTGTATTGGACTGGACTGGATTAGATTAAATTTGATTGGATTGAATTTAATTGAATTGAATTGAATTGGATTGGAATAGAATGGATTGGATTGGATTGCATTGGACTGTATAACCGATGCATCACCACAAGTCTAACCACAAGCACCACCACCAGCTACCCTACCAGCTGTACCATGGCGTAGGTACGGATATTGCTTTCGCAATTACCGGGCTTAACCAAGCTAAGCCACAGCGAATTTTTTTCGCTCTATTTTTGATTCCCCAGTAATCGTGCGAAATTCTCTTTGTGAGCAACAAGGAAGTCGAAAATAAAAGAAGGACACAGAAAAGGTACGCAGTGATGCGAATCTCTCAAATCGCCATTAACAACTCCCGCGACCGCGCCTTAACAAAATCGGAGGCCATCAAGGGCATAAGAGGCGAGAGCAAAGCTTCCAATAACAACACTTCGGTTTTCAACAGTAGCAGTTTGCCAGTGAGCCTTCGGTGGGACAAGAAGAAAAGATGCACACGCGAAGCTTTCTCTGCAATAAAAATACTGCGGGGCAGTGCGCGCACATGACTTGTGTTAATTGCTTATGGGAGCTGAATCCGAGCTTCAGAGTTTAATGAACCTTAGCGTTTTTCCCCTCGTGGCGTGTACTCGCACGATATGGCGTAATGTTTGTATAAAAGCATAAATTGCAAACTTAATCCCTTCATTAACTCGGCATTATTTTCTGTAAGGGTTTTTGTTCACGAAAATGCTTTTCTGACGTTTTGTACTTGTGCTCTCATGCTCTCCTGTACATACACATACAGGCTGCAACGCTAGCCTTGTGGTATGAAAACGCAGACGGCCCAGTAACTAAAGAGCAACGCATCCACATGGCTTTGCGAGAGTCCTGGTCAACTTACTGAAATTAATCACGGAGGCTGGATCTTTCATTGCAAAGCAATACTACTTTCGCTACCACCTCAGCCCGTGCCGTGCCGCGGCCGCATAGGCACGCTTGACCTTTCGCGTGACCTCGCTGCGTGACGTCATACCATCTGTGTAAAAACGGGGCCCCATCTCACGCCGTCGCCTTGCGCGGCGCATAGCCACGGCCTGACTCCCGCTCCTCTCACCAGGGGCGCTGCGCGCTATGTGACGTCGTACCATCTGTGTAAAAACAGGGCCCCATCTCACGCCGTCGCCTTGCGCGGCGCATAGCCACGGCCTGACTCCCGCTCCTCTCACAAGGGGCGCAGCGCGCTATATGACGTCATACCATCTGATTAAAAACGGGGCCCCATCTCAGGCTGTTGCCTTGCGCGGCGCATAGCCACGGCCGCGGCCTGACTGCGCTCTTCTCGTGAAGCCCATGAGATGCCGTGTGTATCATCATTCTTGTCTGTGCGTGTTTACCCATGCCAAACATAGCAGAAACATAGCACAGCCATGAGTATCACCATAGCCATACTAGCATAAGCATAACCAGAGCATCACCACAAGCGGTACAATAGCAGAACCAGGTATTGCCTCAAAATTACCAGGCTTAACCAAGCTAAGCCACAGCCAATTTTTGTTGTTTCTTTTGCATGCTTACGATCGTGATAAATTCACAAAAATCGTCGTACAAAACAGGCATGTACTTCGTGCGGGCCCAGTTCGTTCCTTAATGCTGCTTGTCGCTTGATGATGATTGCGTTATGGTTGCGAGCTGGTCGCTCATGGAAGCCGTGGTACTCGCTGTAGAGTGTCACCCAGTGCGACCTCTGCAAAGCACTCCTGTTCAACTACTGTGCGTATAGTGCCAGGATAGAAGCAGTCGCACTCTGTACTTTGCAAAGACAACCCTTTGTAGGAGGCTCCGTGTAACTCCGATTATACAGTCACGGTCTTCTGCTGCTAGTACACGTGCCAAAACACATAAATTTATCTTGTAAAATCTGGAAGGTTCACCGTAGTGCTTCTCCACCTAATTGTCTACTATTCCTCTACTGCAGGAACATGGTAATCATTAGCAAAACATACACACAACGCAACAGCGACTTCTCCTCTCATCAGCCTAGCTTAGTATGAAAATCTGGTTTTGTGCTTTGAAAAATAACGTACAAAGAGCTCTTGATAATCGTATAGCATGCAGCAGGAAAATGTGCTTTTAAATGCTTTATCATTTGAGGGTCTGCCTTTCTTTCCTGCTTTTTCTCCACTCTCCCTCGGCTGGAACCGTAAAGAACGCCTGTTTGTGCCCTGTCACAGTAAAGTGTGCGATCCATAGCATTCCGCTCCTCTTCAGTCCCGTGAAACTCTGAGAATAAAAAAGTAATTTAAATAAGAATTTTCGTTTAAAAAAATTGCCTATATGTGTTTTTTCTGACGGAGTCGGTACCCTGAGCGCGCTAGAAGGTGAGCACAAATGTAGTCATTGTACAAATTATTTCATTATTGTGAAAACATTACAAGGCTATGTCTGCACTGGAAGTGTCTGCAAAACGTGGACGTAAAATGTGCACGCACTAAGTGTCCGCAGAATGTGTCGCCGGATGTAACGTCATCAGCTGGGGCATCAGCGTCATGACCGAGTGTATGCGACACTTGGTGCAAAAATGGTGCATGAGTATTCATCAGTCATTAACGTTTGTCATTAATCAATGCCCATAATTATTTACTATAATGAAGGATCGCAATTAATTATGTTAATTAAGAACATTGATAATGGACATAATTGATGCAGGTAGCCACTGAGGGGAATTAATTGGGTTAATTAACGGGGCTAGCTAGGGAAATCATAACGCGTCATAAAAGTATGACACTATCCATACGCCTTATGATGAGGCGCCAACAACCAATCAAAGTTCGGCAAAAAAAAAGTACACATCGTCGAGTGGCAGTGTCGGAGATGAAATAGTAGCGGTCGGATCTCAATGGAGTTGGTAAGTAGGAGTAGAAAGGCGTCGACTAGGAGCCACTAAAATCGCGGCAAACGCAAATGCTCTCGCACTTCTACAACGCGGTCTCTGTAGTGGTCTCTAAGCTACTAGGATATCTGTTAAATATTTTTTTTCTCTCGGTGCTTATTTACTAGCGCACCCTAGCTTGCGCAGGACGCAGACTAATTTTTGCTCGTCACAGAAACTTGGAGCGGCCATAAAGAACTGAATTCCAGCCAGAAAAGCATTCTTTGCAGTTTAGAGGGGGCAGGCTCACTGCCACAGCAGGACAAAGGCTGAAAGTTCTGAATGGCACTGCCCATGCGAGCCTTCAACTTTCATTAGCATTTTTGCCGGTCTCTGTGTTCGTAGGCTACGTTGCAAGCCAATAAACCTTCTTGTTTCGCTGGTCCTTCCGCGATCTGTCCGGAAAAGCTTCAGTTGCATGGAAGGGAAACTTAGCGTATCAAGAAAAACGATCCTCATATGCTCTACTCAATGCAAGGATCACCATTCCAGCTCTCAATTCCACGGCGCGCCCGTCGAAGGCCATTGAAATGCAGCACTCATATCTGCAAGTATTTATATGCCTTAGATTATCTGTATTCCGTGCGAGCAGCGTCTTCGGAACAACGCCTTATGCCCTCAGACAACGCCTAGGCTATACAAGTAGGCCATTGCAAGCGAGGTAATGGTACGGCCGCGTGCAGCGCTGTTGAATAGCTTTGTTCCGAAAACAAAGCGATAGGACGGTAAACACCCTCTACCGTTGTTTTACTGGGTTTGTTTACTGTGAGCACGACGTGAGAATATATTCTTCTTACCTTTGTGTTGTTCCTTTTAACTCTTCCTGTTGGCCATCTCACTCACCGCTCTTTATCGCGTACCTTATAAAAGGCTATAACCTTTATATGAATTCTGCGCAAAGGAAGAAGTCGGAAGTCTGAAAAGAAAGGCGGAAAATACGTACGTGGAATGGGAAGTGCGCTTGTTTTTGCTTCAGGTTACTACATTCACGAACTACGCAGCCTACATGATTTATCCACGGACAATGCAGCCTGCGCAATGAACAGAGCGGCTTCACTGCTTTCCTTCAGTTTCTGGGCTGAAATGTTTGGGAAAGAAATATAGGAACGGCTGGGAGGAAAAAGAAATAAACCGGCGAATATAAAAGAGCACTAAAAATTCAGTTGGCCTGCCAGAATTAAGAGAAACCCGTGGAGAAAAGTGGAAATAAAATATAGATATGTGCAAAGATATATAGGATTTGTTCACCAATTCATCCAGTCTAATTTCGCGACTTTTCGGAGCGGCGGGACGAGGTTTTTGGGAATATATATTTCACGCCCTCGCACCCTGCTGTGGCTGCCTGTTTGGACAATGAAATTAAAGAGGATGTTGGGCGTTTTCTTTTTCTTTCACTGGTGGGTGAAAGACAGAGAGAAAAAGGACAAGAACCGGCCCTAAACAGAAGTATAGCATATGGTGGAGCACATGCTCGCCGTGTTAGTAGTCTATATGAGCTGCAACAGGAAGAACCAGCCATGCGCAAATTGCTCCACACTCTGCACCTTCAACCAGGCTTGTAGAAGAAAGAGCCAGATATGCTGCCTATATACACTCTAAGAACTGATACTCTCTATGATAGAGTATACCGGCTACTGCACTCTCTTTAGCAGCAGTTTACTCCGCCTAAATTCCCTAAGGAGTGAAACACCTCCTTCGGTAAAGAGTAAAACTGCGAGCGCACTCCCTCTAGGGCCTGAGGGAGTTGGAGGTTGTTTATTTTCTTAGCTTTTGTACTGCAGCGGAGCCATATATATAGTGACCTGTGACTCGCATCTCATGCAAACTAGTGATAAGAAAAAACAACCAAACAAGAAAGTGCTCTGTGCTCCGCCCACAGAGCCAGACCTTGTACATAACCGATACGTGCAGTGTACACTTTGGAGATTATTGCGTTGCATTCATACAGCATATTTGATATGTTTTCAATGGATTTTACGTCCCAAAGCAACTGCACTGACATCGCGACATCCCAATGCGAAGTGCAGTGACATCGCGCAGTGCATGAGGCTTTGGAGTTTCGCATTAATCGAAATGCGACCGCCGCGGGGTTCTGAATAGTCTATACCATTCAGCGAAGTCATGCACTTCCGTAGAATGCGTTTGAGAAGAGACTGTCATGGTAACTGTCGCAATTTATCCTAAACATTAGTTTATTGCTGTGTGAATATATTTTATGCCCTTCGGAACCGCCATTCACGTTTTGCGACATCTATTTCAGCACAACAACCTCCAAGAAAAAGCGGTTCGCAGAAACGAGCGACGCTTCTGTTAAAGGAAAACACTTCTGTCAGATCCCGTAAACCTTCGCGGTCGACGGCGAAACATTAGTCTAAACACTTTATATGGCATCCCTACTACGGTATCAATGATCGACGAGTGCTCTAGGGAAGCTACACATCATTTTAATACGAATAATAGTGCATGAGGACACCAGTTAACTCGTTCGCGAAGGGCGAGTCAACGTACTGTGCACCATGAAATTGCTGTCGAGTAAAGATTTACCGTGGCGTTGTGGCGTTCAGATGTTGCCTTTACTGTTTCATCATTTAATGAGCTGTGCCAACTCTAACCAGCCAGCGATCTACCAATTTAGAGAACAGAACTCGCGACATATACGCACGAAATGCCGCTGAACTTAAAATGTTAGCATATATAACTACTGAAAAGCACTACCACTCGTCCCAAGTATAGGCGAGAGGTAGCGCACTCGGCTCGCAATGTAGAGTTTCCCGGTTCGAATCCTCCCTCCGGCGCAGCTTTTTTTTCCCTGCCATTCGTAATAAAGGAGTGTTTCTGCTCCTGCAGAGGGAGTGCGCCTAGCAGGAGTGCGGCGACTCTGGAAAAAGGAGTGAAATATGGGACAAGCGTATACTCTATTGAAAGGAGTTCCCCGCACTCCTTTTGTTCTTAGAGTGTAGGAAGCCATTCGACCTCGATGAAGGAAGAGCTCCGAACACGCAAAAATAAACCTGAAGGCGGAGGCTGAACGTCATCCTGCGGTTGTGAACGTAAAAAAAAAAGTGTAGGCAGTGCTCCTGTTTGTTTTTGCTTCTTGTAAATCTCGTTATTTGAAGCCTTTGTCGTCTCTGTCCTTTTTGTTTATTTTATTTTGATTTTTTCCAGCTTACTTGCATCTGTTCTTGCGACCAGGGTTTCATTCCTTACTTTTTTCGATCTCTTTACCTTTTATTCTCTTCACAAATATATTTTTCAGGGAACATCTTTCTCTTATTGTTTAGACATTTTTGCGTCTAAAGCGTGCTGCATTGCTTGTCTTTGAAAGTGCGCTTTCTTCTCGCCTTCATCATGAGGGTGGTCTCATAAACGCTATCAATGAGAGCTGTTCTGAAGTTTTATGAGAGAGAATAGTATTTATTCGGTTCAGCCTCCCTTAGACATTTTTGGCTTACATCACCCAGTGACCGTTAAAGAGCGCGTACGGCTCCTCATCACGTCTGCTGCCTGGTAGTGCATTTTTTAAGCCGTATGATGCAGCTCAGTTAAGGGACAGAAGCTCAAATAAGAAATGGCACTTGTACAACAAAAATCAGTGTGTTATTCACGCTGATGTCAGTAAACTGTGGCGCTTCAAATGTTTCACTATTATATTTTTGTTGAAGGTGTGATAAAAATAAGAACAAAAAGATGGCATATCATTGTCGAATGCGCGATAACACAGTCAGGTCTCTTAAGTATAGTTAGAGCCGCCTTGTCATCATCGAGATAAACAGATTAAAAGGGCGTTTTTTTAAAGATGTTCTGGTTTATGCTACAGGTACTACGACTGATATAAATTCCGTGACAAATTGAAAAAAACTGGACATTTAAATCTCGATACTGGGAGTCTAGACTTCAGAGTGGACTTCACTTTTTGTTTACTGAGCTCAAACAGCTAACACTGGCATAAATTTTGCGCCGGAAGTACAAACTCGCACCTGGTAATTTTTTAGAAAAGTAATTTTACATAGCATTCATTCCGACGCAAAAACTTCCGCATTCAATGCAGTCTTCAGCAGCGACTGTAAAAGGTAGCCACAGGAATCCGACACGGTGCATAAACGAAACTCCATAGGAAGAAGGGGGGTGGTATCATGCCTAGAGTAGCAGGTCTTGTAGTTCAGGGATCGGCTGAAGAGAAAAAAACATGCCGCAAAATGGTCGAACTTTCCGGTGCTTCGAGTGAAAGCGCACTGGAGTTTATGGATATGCGCGGTGAGTATCGATCGCCTGTCGGTTACAGCGTTTTGCGAAGCACGCAGACACGCACCCCCATGTGCCCTCTCATATTGCTTCTAGCTGTACATCCTCACCACATATTTATGTGCTAAATGTTTGTCATGTTTACAAATAGTAAATCTCGTCTGCTGTTCTCGTAGTAAGGATGCTTTCAAAGAAACCACGCATGGTGTGACAAAAGTGGCAGCTGTCAAATGATCTTGCCTTAGACAATAGAGCGCGTTCACTTGCTCAGAGTGGAAAAAATGTAATAACAACAAACGCCTGAGATTAGTGAAAAAACTGTTCGAGTTGTCATGGGTAGCACTGTGGACTCCGTAAAAAAAGGGGAGGGAGGGCAGAATTCACGAAAGCTTTGGAAAATTTGATATTCCTCATTCTTTTTTACGGGCTTCTCAGCTTGATTTAAAGCAACTTTAGTTGCGTTTAGCAAACACCTGTTGAGGCGAAGAAGGTGTTATTGAAGCACGACACCTAAGACACGCGGCCATGGACGGCCGCAATTAGGAATTCGTGAACAAGCAGCAAGGCTTGACGTGCTGAAGGAGAAAACCCACAACTGTCCCTGAGTAAGCAAGAAAAAAATGAGGTCAGTAAGAGGCAGTGAAGGCTCGAGTACATCTTGAAAACCGCCGCGACTAGCATGATTGAAAGTGAGCTTGACTACCATGTTCAATGCCGTTTTAGTGCAGACATAACGGTTAATGAGGGAACATGGGCATGGCGTCTGCTCCTGCTGTGGTGTTACGTCCAGGTAGAGATGCATCAATACGCCATTCAGGAACGTTTCTATGCGTGTGACATATATCAGAAATGCACGTCTGTTTGAAGGCATGAATTATAAAATGCAAAGCTCTTCATTTCATGAGTACTGTAATCAGACCGGCAACCGCTCATTGCAGGGCAATGACACATACATCGTGCATTCAGTCTGCCCGGTCTTGCGCCAGCTCCAGCCACTCCATCTTTAATTTTTCTCACCTGCCCGCCTGAATTTACAGCGCCCTGTGGTGCACTTCTCTTATCTTCGACTTAACTCCATTGCCATCAGGAGCCATCGCTTATCTCTTCTCCGCATTACATGTCGCATGCAATGTCTTTTTGCTACTTTTGATTTCAGTTAGGATATCACTATCCAGACCATAGACATATGTACTTTCGCTGGTTCCCATCAACTATCAGCGGAAATCAACGTAGTGTTGACCGAGAACGCAGGCTCACTGGACTAGTGAGCGGCGTGCTTTGCTTCCAGCCTGAGCGCATGGGGTTGCTGAACTCTGGGTTCCCGAAGGTGGACCCGTCTTTCCCTTTCGCTGGCTATGGGAAATATGGCCGTTGTAAACGCGGAACATCGAGTGCCGAGCCGCTAAGCGGGCATGTTGCTTGTGAAATCCGTGTTACAAAAAAGAGGCACGTGATGACACCTCGTCATCAAAGAAAGAATGGTGCTGTCCTCCAGGTTGAATAGCAGCAAGCTCTCTGAGAGTGTGAAAAATCCTTCCTTTTCTCTTTGCGTGAGGAACACGAGTGAGAATAATGATTAACTGAAGCCTGTACAGCAAAGAGGTAGTACTTAATCAACCAGAGGGCGCTGCTGAAGCGCTTTTAATGTGCCGCCTTTCCTGTTTACATCTATACCGTAGTTCAGCCTATATGGAGGACAAAATTGCGCTGGCTTTTATCGTTTTTTTTGTTTTTACATTTACTCCGCACCTCTCAAAACACGGTGCTTTATTTAATTGCTACGATGAATGCAAAGTATTGATTAAATTTCTTCGGTAATATTCAAAAAATGTTATTGCATCACTTCCATTATAGTTATATCCTTTAATGAGAACGTGGAGGTAAACTCTGTTACTTGACTAAAAAATTTAAACCAAACATACTTCAGTACGTGTAGTAAGGAAGCTGTAGAATAGGGACATCTGAGGGGCAAAAACCTCTTCAGGGAAAAAGAGACACAAGGCAGAATATTTAATCGCTTACCTTCACCCCTTATACCTTTCTTTTCGTTTTCATGGTTAGGTGTGCAGACTAGTGCACTGCACGGGCTCGGGCCGGCCCGAAAGCCCGGGCCCGGTCCGGCCCGCGGGCCGGGCCGGGCCGGGACATGATTTGTTTTGCCGGGCCTGGGCCGGGCCCGGGCCTGAAGTTGCGGGCCCGGGCCGGGCTCGGGCTTAAAGCTGCGGACCTGAGCCGGCCTTCGGTCTGTACAGAAACGGCTGGTGTCTGACTATTCATTCACTATTGCAGAGTGAAGTACACAACTGCGGCATTGGAGCAGCGACAGGGATGAGCTATGGGTTATACTACGCGCTGAGAAAAAACTAAGCTTTATTCATTGACTTATTTATTTCCCTATTTCCGCGCCGCGGTGGCTTAGCGGTCATGTTTCTTTACTACTGAGCCGGTGAACCAGGGTTTGCTCCTAGCCTCGGCGGCCGCATTTTTGTTTAGGCGGCAAGCATGACAGCCATGCACTTTGTAGTATCATTGCTCGTTGAAAAAACCCAGGCGGTCGAAATGATCCGGAGCCCTTTGCTTCGGTGTCTCTCACAGCCCCAAAACATAGCTTTTATTTTATAGCTATATTTTTCTCATGAGAGGAAATTCACAAACTAAAGCGCGTTTGGTTTTCTTTTTCATCAGGTGACCGAAACATCTCGTAAATTAAATAGCCACAGAAGCTCGCGAGAGTTTGTAAATCTCATCTCATAACCATATCTATCGCTCCTCGCTTCTTCAGCCTGGTTGTCATGACAAGTGTTCTGCCCTATAAGTTATCACGTGGTTCGCGCGTTATCTTCTGCTCCACCAGGAAGAGGAAAATTCAACCTGCCTTAATAGACCCTTTAGAAAATTCAGTCTGGCAACTCGGCAGGCATCATGATCAGCAACTTTCGTCGGCGCCGGGCGCCATATTTTGGGCACCTTTGGCTGGAAGACGCGCAGCTATAGCGCTCTGCACAGCCGTTGCACTAGTTTCCACTTTGTGGCATGTCTGGTTGCGTTTGTGAAAGCGATGGCGGAAAATTTGCAGTGGTCGAGGGACCTGACTGTCATCCCGAGCGGATTTTCGGAAAGGCTTTTGGACTCCTATTGTCCGGCCGCACCTCTCAGCGAAGCTACAAGCCGGTATCACTGCGATCCGTTGACAGGCGGAAAATTTGCAGTGGTCGAGGGACCTGACTGTCATTCCGGGCGGATTTTCGGAACGGCTTTTGGACTCCTATCGTCCGGCCGCACCTCTCAGCGAAGCTACAAGCCGGTATCACTGCGATCCGTCGACAGTGCGCGTTGCCGTGTCACCCTGCAGGTCGAATCTACTGTCGATAAAGGAGGGCTAGCAACACTTGGACCGGACTCGACTGCGAGCAGGCGCACTGCAGGGCGAAATGCGTGTGGATCCGGATACGGGCGCTCGATCAGCAGTGCCGGTGCGCTAGCCGTCGGTGCGAAATCAGTCGCGTTGTAGTTGTTCACCATCTAGGCCTAGCGACGACTAGGGCAGTCGGGGACCAGCGCGCAGTTCGTCGCCCGGCGTTGCCGCAGGCGGTGTCGTTGCCGAAAGCTCCACTCTAGCACAGGCATGCTGCCGTTGCTAGAATCTAGCAAGCATCCTTTCTGGTAGCATGGCTGTTTTGTATTTTCTTGTGCGAACGTGAAGTAAGCCGAGCCTGCCGGCCGGCCAGCCTGGATCGTCTGCCGGCGTCATAAAAACGAGCTAATGAGTGTTCTCGACGTAAATAATAAACCCTAGGATAGGGAAATGAGAAAATATATCATTTTTCTGGGTCATTGGTCAATACCGAGTTGCTGCTGAAAGTGAAAACTGTGGTACGAGCGAATTTGTTGCGAGAACCGCCTCGAAACTGCCGCTGACCCGACGCCGGGGTCCGGCTCGACTGGCTCCCGCTAGCTCCGCTGCTGAAGGCGCCGTATAAATTGACCATACTATTATTTTATTGTGAGATGATGCTGTTGACAGCAAAGCGGAGTGAAGAATAGGCCTTCAATCATAGTGCAGGCGACTTCCTAAGCGCCGGCCCCTGCCGCTTCGACGCGAAGCAGCCTATAGGCCTAGCGACGACCACGGCTGACAGGCAGCCACAGAGCTCTTCGCCCGGAGCGCCCGCGAGCGGTGCCGTTGCCGAAAGCTCGCAACATCAGCTGGCATGCTTTATCGCCGCTCGAGTATAGCTTGCAGTCTTTCTGATAACAAGGCGATGCCGTTTTTTCTTGCAATATTTGTACACCAAGCCAAGCAGCGCTCAGGCACTGCTGCGCTGCGGCTAAGTGCGACACCGGTTGTGGACGGAGCTTGGGCAGAGCGGCGCAGCATTGCTTGCCGCTGCGTGTGTCCCTGCTTGCTGTGGTGTGGCAGTTCGGAAGCGGCGACCGGAGCGTGTTGCCGGACATGTGTCTCCTGCCTTAAGGACGGTTCACATGCAAGCGACTGAGCGATTGAGCGGCGCGTCGCAGCGAAAATTTCCAACTTGTTGAAACCTAGCCGCTCGTCGCAGCGACGGCTCAAAACAGGTTTTTCCGCCGCGGCGACAGGATTCGCTAGCATTTTCGCTGGCATGTGAAACAGGCTTTAGCCAGAGTGCATAGGCCCTGACCGAACGAAAACACAAAGCTGCTGCTGCTGCACTCCGCCTATGTCGCCGTCGTTTGCTGCATGCTAACGGAGAGAACGACGGCGCACCTCGCCGCGCCGCATCGTCGTGCTCTTTTTCGCGCACACGGAACCCTATATGAATGGACGCGGATGCTTGAAAATCCAAAACAAGCGCGTTTGAGCTACGTTTTGATTTTGTGACGCGCCGAAACAGTCGCCAGCATCGGAATGCATGTCCTCGAGTGCGCCGAAGGTGGCACCTTTATTTTTGTGCTCACTATACAGCGGAGCGGCTACACGCTAGAAGGAACTTTTCGCTGCTCTTTCAATACTTACATCATTTATTTTAATGTGAAAACGAACAAGTCACGGACGAGAAGAAAGAAGCATACAGCTACCCCGTGCGCTCCGTGCTCTGGAAACACAGCTTGTTTCCGTGCGCGTCTCTTCGCCGCGCTGGCTGCAGAAAGGCACACAGCAGCATGCCGGCATCGCGACTATAGCTTGGTGCAGAGAGCCAATGTCAAGGAACATGGCTAGGACACAGAAACAAGAAAATTGAGCTTATTGTGGCTTCGCCGGGCGCCGTACTTTTCAATCTGGCCCGAGCGCATACCGGCAGGCGTATGCCCAAGTAATGGCGGAGGTACCGCGGTTTGCGCACCACACACCAGATGGCGCTGAATTTTCTAAAGGGTCTGTTGGCCATTGATCGTTCGTCATCCCAAAACATATCTATACACTATCAGAAATGCATTCGGGAAGAACATATAAGTTTAGGACGCTTATAGTCTTCAGATACACACCGCGAAATACTCAAGCCTTTTAGCTTTTCGTTTCTGCTGAAGGGCGACCAGTTCGGCTATGAGTTCAACCTGGGAGATCGCTTTCACTAAAAAAATGTCATTCCACTGCTTGCTAGGCAGCTTTAATGTTTATACTTCGCGGGCGGCAAAGTATAACTGATTAAAATCATGGGGGAATGAAAAGTAGTCTATTACGCTCGTATGCAGCCCTTTTTATTTGGCTCTCGGAACTTCGGAGTTTATCTTTGCGCACGTACACGAGATCGCTGTCCAAAAGACGGGCCTGGCGAGCGCTCGGTTAAAAAGAACCAACTTTCTTCAAGCCAAACTGTGGTTTCAGAACCTTTGTCGGCGAGTTCCTTATCGGTCTAGTCGCAGTGTGCTTGCCCAGAGTGAGCAGTATGCCTCAAGCGTTACTGTGATACGGGCCGGGCCGGGCCCGGGCTGGGCCTCACTCCGGGATTCACGGGCCGGGCCGGGCTCGCTAGAGCGATAATTTAGCGGGCCTGGGCCGGGCCCGGGCTTGAAGCCGCGGGCCTGGGCCGGGCTCGGGCTTCAGGTCTCGGGCCCGGGCCGGGCTTGGGCCTCAGATTGTGGCCCGTGCAGTGCTCTAGTGCAGACTAGTTGTACAGATAATTCATTTCACCGAAGTGTACCATTTATGTTTAGACACTGGCCTTGGATCCTAAACTAGATGCTATACACACTGAACAACGTATTTTCACGTCCGTCTACTGGAACCTTATGCATCTTTTTCGAGCCCGTGCCCGGTAATCACCACAGCAACAAAGACAAGTCTAAACGGCAAGTAGCCTCCGCTAGAGTAACATCATTAATGTTTACCCAACGTAGCAACTTTGAGCCACTGCTCCCTATTCCACCCTCATTCTTAGCGAGGTGCTATAGGGGCGGGTCATTACTTATCTCGACTGCGTGCAAACCATAATAAGCAAGTGGTGTGTTATTAATGGCATTCCCCATGGGTCCGTGTTAAGGGTCACCAGGATAAGGCAGCCCTAATTATGGCTAAGCCTCTCCTCTCTTGTGCTACAGATTAACAAGAACCATTAACATTCATCCCGGCCCGTCTCGTCGCAAATGCGAAGGGACCGGACTGCCCTTTCTCTGTTTACCCCCTCCCTGCGAATAGTAGCAGGCCAGTGGTGTGCTCTAACAGCTCGGGGGGGGGGGGGGGGGGGCGACACTGTGTCTTGAAGCGCTTTGTGAAAGAGTGCAGGATTGCTGCTTCGAAAGAAGCGAAGTCTTCTCGAGGGGCGGCCAGATGTTACTAAACACATATTAAGAGATTAAACCTCCACAGCGTTTCCTGTAATTGAGTTGGGTTGCTCGGAAGACCGGCCGCCCCCTAAATATTTAATTCAAGGGTAGCCGAGTAAAGGGTCAGGGCAAAAGGAAGCCCTCACGTCGTGTAAATGCGCTCACTAAATCATAACGCTCACGTCCGCATTAAAGAAACAAGTTCATGTGACAGTAAACTTGCGATTTCTATTTAAAACGACCGAATAGTTAATTTACAAACTCATTTATAAAAAACTTTTCTTTCCAGGAAGTTTTGGATTTCAATGCCTCAATTTTAGCGTTTGACTGAACAAACTTGGAGATGTTCTACGTCATGACACCTTACCGAAAGTATGCGGCTGCGGCATGACGAAACAGTGAAAAGTATACTAGCTGTTAGTGTGATTCAGCTTGAAGCTAAATGTCTCCGCAACGTTTAGAAGTCCCATTTCGAACTCTCATTGTTTTTATCTGGGTGAATTGAGGTGTTTGTTCAACAGGAAAATTCTAATTATTACACGTTGCTCACCCGGCTGCTACAACTGTACGCGCAAGATAACCGGACGTGCAAACAAGGCTTGCAGTCGGGAGCACTCCGATCGCTCTGAGGCAGAGGCCATTTTACGCCGGTCTCTGACGTGATGAGTGTGTTAAAGAACAAACTATTCGAGTGATGGTATGGTTATGTTAGCATCAATTTCCCCCAGAACAAAATTTTCTCCTAGGACTGAGCTCCCATACAGAAAAGCGTTAGCGAGCTGAAGATATTACAGAACAGCTTTAAGGCCTCTTTCAGGTCTGTAACAAATTTTACATTTTGAGCCGCCGTATATGTTATCTGTTGTACAACCATATGACAAATTTAGTTGAGCCGAAACTGTTGGAATAGAAGAATTGGCAAAGTGGTTAATAATTTTTTTGCTTCACATGCTATTTTTCCTGATCTACAACTTTGTTGTTATGTGTTTTTCCTCATGTGCATGAATAACTAGCAAAACTAGAGTTGAGACACTTTTCACATTTGCCTTATCAGCCTTCTTAATCTAGCGCATCAGTAAACAGAAAGCAACAATATATAGGAAACAACATTGCAGAAATACGAGTACCGCAAGTGGTGGATGCCTGACTAAACGAATTAATGACACGGCCACTTCTTACAAAGTGGCGTAATATTCACAGGTACGTTTCCTGCCAGGCCTGACAACAAAGATTGCCAAACAACCTCAGTGTGCCGACTGCGACCGAACTATTCGGGAAAATCTCTTGCTACACATAAAACATTTATGTACTCTGTTAGTTGTCGCAGGCTGCGCTCTGTTATAGCTGGGTTGCCGTATTCACAAAGCTCGACTTAAATGAAGTGGCTTAGACGATGGTAGCAAAGTTGAGAAAGGTGACTTGGAATTTGGTGGTGAACACGTGGAAATGTTGCAACCTCCGTAAAGCTGCCTTGGAACGTGTTCTAGTGCATACCGGAACGTAGGTTAAGTTCATACCAACGCTTATAAACATCGCGTGAATTAAGAAATCATTCAGGAAGTTGTTACGCGAAAGATCCCCTTTTTGCAGTAACGGCGCCTCAAAATAACTGTGTATAGAGGCTCAGCGATTTATGGAATAGGCAGTGGCCCTATTTTGTCTCGTACCTGGACAAAACTCCGCTTAAGTTTGAAGGATGTGAAGCCATGGGAAAAATTTCCCTGTAAACGATTTTATAAACCTTTTTTAATGTAAACAGTTTAAAGCAAAAAAAAATAAAAAAGCACTTCGATTACATGAGAGATATTTGTAGAAACAGAGTTGAGGAATGCAAGTGCCCTTATGCTTGAGGTGTGCCACAGGCTGATTTCTGAAAGCAGTCGTAGTTTAAGGAATGTGGCACGTCGACCACCACCGTAAATTTGTACCGCAAAGCTCATGTTACTTGTTCACGAAGAGTTGCCATATCTCGTGCAAAAGTGGCGCGGAACTGAACGCAGTGCTTTGATGTTCACGTGATCTAGCCCCCAGGCAACGTAAATTCTACTAGTGCGTTTCCCAATATGAGTCAGATACTTCCTAACCACGAACCCCAACCTCCACAATGGAGATCTCCCGCGTCCATTTCTACGTTTCGTGACGTCCACTGCGAGAACAGTTCAGTAACGAAAGAGGCTACAGGGCTCAGCATCCTGGCTGCCGCGCACGACAGTGGTCGGCAGCGGCACATGAACGGACACGCTGGCGCAACTTACCAATCATCTTCTCTCTGCTCTAATCTATACAGGCGGATTGCGTGCATTAGTCGAAGAGTGGCTCTCCCTGAGTGCTCGCCAAACAGTGCAGCGTGCGCTCTCCGCTCGGAATGCACTTCGGACGCAGGAACAAAGGTGCTGCATGAGTAGGCTTTGAGAGAAGGTTGAGGATAAATCGAAGGCTGCTGGCAGGGAGGGAGTCGGCCTGAGAAAGACGAGCTGGAACCTGAAGAGGGGCAGCGTTTGACGGGAGAGTGATGCCCACGGGGTGTCTCTCGGCTGGCTGCGTGATAGGCCCCAGTCTCTCCTACATTCTTCTGTAAGAGGTGTTTTTCATTGGCAATGGCAACGGCAGCCGGTGCGGCCTCAACCTATTCTCGGGTCTAAGATCAACGCCATCGATATGCAGCGGCAGTGCATAACCCGGACGCCGTCCGTGTACGCCCCTCTTCCTGTGTGCCACTTGTTTTATGATTCATGGCTAGCGCTTGGGTACTCTCCTGCTCTTTCGTTGTGAAGGATGTGTCCCCCTTTTCGCTTTGATGAGAAAAGTTAGTCGCTCGTGTTGGTACGCAGTTTCCTTTCACATGCTTCTTGGGAGGGATGAGACCGTGAAAGACGAAGCGTACAGTGAGAAAACAAGGGCCTTGCAGGTGTTTTTGGTGGATAAGAGTTCTGCGGCACTGTAATTCTCAAGCGAGCGTTCATGTGCCATCGTAATGGGTTTCATGTGTCCCTGGCACATGGGCGCATGACGCCTGGCTGGCAGAGAGAAACGGATCTTCAACCACGATATCGCAGTTTCTATAATTTTGTTTCTCTTGACAAAGTGTGGATGATTTTCAAAATTCGATCGCATGTGCAGTCTTCTGGGATAGAATAATCGCACAGCACACAAAGCAAGAGGCTACATGTCGTTGTTCCCTGAGGATGCTAGAAATTCAAAGGGTGAGCTGGAGAGTATAATATTTGGGTGGCCTGAAGATCATCATCTTCAGCCCGACTACGTCCACTAGAGTACAAAGACCTCTCCCATTCCTCCCCAATTAATTCCGTCCTTTGCCAGTTGCGGCCACCGTAGCCCCGCAAACTTCTTAATCTTATCCGCCCACCTAACCTTCTGCCGCCCTCTGCTACACTTCCTTTAGAATCGAGCCTCTTATCCTTAACAAACATAGGTTATCTAGCTTTCGCATTGCATGCACAGCCCAAGCCCATTTCTTCTTCTTGATTTCTACCAGAATTCCTATAACACGTGTTTGATCACTGACCCACTCTGTCCTCTTCTTGTCTCTTAACGTTAATTTCCATAGCTCTCTGCGCTGTACTTGAAGTGAACCCTTTCTGTTAGCCTCCACGTTTCTGCCCCATAGGTAAGTATCGTGAAGAGAGAGCTGTTACATACTTTTCACTTGAGGGATATTGGTAAACAGCCGTGCATGATCTGAACGAACATGCGAAATGCACTCCACCCCATTCTCATTCTTCTAGTTATTTCGCTCTCATGATCCGGATCAGCGCCCACTACCTGCCCTAAGTGAACGTATCCTGTCACCACTTCAAGCCCCTCGTTACAAATTGTAAACCGTTGTTTTCTTCCGAGACTACTGAAAATTACTTTTTTATATTCTGCATAACAATTTTCAGACCGACTGTAGCTCTCTGTCTAACTCATTTATCATGTTTTACAGCTCATCTCCACAGTGACTTAGCACGGCAATGTCAACGGTGAATCCCAAATTACTGAGCTATTGTTCATTAACTCTTGTCCCCAACTGTTCCCAATTCAGGCCTCTGACTACCTGCTGTAAACCGCCAGCGGAAAGCATTGCCAATATCTTGACTCCCTGCCTGACATCCTTTCTTACTGGAATTTTATTGCTGACTTTATGGAAGACTATGGTAGCTGTGCACCCGCTACAGATATCTTCAAGTATTTTTACATAAGCCTCTTCTGCACCCTGATTACGCAATGCCTGCATGACTGCTGAATTTCCATCAGTCAAATGCTTTCTCGTAATCAATGAACGCTATATATAGGTTTAGTTGTACTATGCATATTTCTCTGTCATCTGTTTGATAGTGTATCTCTTCTCGGCTACCCTTAAAAGCCTGCGTGACCTTTTGGTTGATTGAATGTTAAGTTTGTCCTGACTCTATAAGCGATGACCTTTGTAAATACCTTACAGGACACGAACAGAGCGCTGATCGGTCTTTAATTTGTCTACTCTCTGACGACTATTTTCTTATGGATCAAGATAATGTTAACGTCCTTGCAAGCTTCTGGTACCCTCGGGGTCATAAGGGATTGCGTATGCAGTGTGGCTAGTTTTTCAGCCACAATTTTACCTTTGTCCTGAAATAGATCTGCTGCTACCTGATCCTCACCAGCTGCTATCTTCCTTTCCATTGCTCCTAAAGCTTTCTTTACTTCCTTTTTTTTTTGTTGGCGGGAATCCGTAGTGTTGTGGGCTAGTGTCTTCGCACGTCTGCGCACATCTCAGCTTTCGTACGTCTACGCAGTTTAACTACGTTAAAACACTACCACTTTTTTTACTACATTTGGTGCGCACTGTCAGAGTAGCGTTGAAACAGTGGTAATGAACGAGAGTGAGAAATCAGCAGTGCGCTGGTGATTAAATTTGAAGCACAGTTTCATAGGTTGCAAGTTTTTGCGTTTGCTGTCCTAGTTCTATTATAAGAAAAATAGAAGTTTGCGATGTGTTTCGCAAAAAAAAGCGCTTTTCTCGGCATCACGACATTATACACAATTAAAAAATTGTTTGTCCTCCTTGAAGCTGTTCTTCAATTTCTCACTTTGTTTCCTGCAGAACGGCCGACTTAATTTTTCCCCATGTTCTTGTCTTCATCGTTGGCATAGTTCAATAGCTGGACGCAGATTTCTCTTACTTCAATTTTCTTTTCATGAACTACCGTTGTTGATTTTGTTACATAATATCAACAAGCGTAAACCTAGTGATTGCGAATATACTTGGAGTTGGCTTTGTCAAGAAATAATGATGGTGCTTTGCTTAGTTCGGTTCTCTTCACTTTTGGAGGATAAAGGAAACGTGTTACGCGCACGTTTATCGAATTAGAAGGTTCCTTACCATGCAATACTTCAAATAGGGACTGTATTAATGCAATTCTTAAGAGCAGTTGACACCAATATACAAGAAGGAAGAGAAAGAAATATCTGCGAATTGCCTTCGACAAAGTTTTACAAAGTAGTTAATTTTTGAGCGCCGCTAGTAGGCAAAGAGGCCCTTCAGCGAATAAAAAGAAGGGAGAAAAAGAAGTATCCAGCGGTGTTCAAAAGAGAAGCGGGAACAAAAACAGCATTTATTACTCAAAACCACTAATTAGTGCCAGGCACACATCGAGCACTGGTGCCTAATCAATTAGCACTGCTACTCTCGTTCACGGAGAAGATCCGCGCGCTGTATAATTAGAGGCAAGGATTTTCGTTCGAATTAAATTACCCAGGCTCTCAAAGTGGGCACCCACGCTTGGAGCGGTGGTCGCTCCGGTCATCCGCGGAACAGAAGCCGCACGATCATTGAAGCGGCAAAGGAAATTCGTCCGTCGTGTCTTCTTAAATCGGCACGATGTGAACTAATCGGTGCTCCGAGGAACCCAAAAAGCAGAAGGCGCGGCCGCCTGAGTCAGTAAGCACAGGCTTGAGATCTGGAGTTCTGAGCTTCATGCATACTAACGAATTGAGGCGGGGCGACTTTCGCGGTGTATGCAAAACAGATGAGGAAAGAGCAGGCTTGGAAGGCGACGTGCTGCGCATAGTAGCGTTGAATGAATTTTTCGAATTTTTTTCTTTCGCATTATTTTAAGGTAGCAGCTACTAGAGGCTCTCGATGCCTTGCGCAGTGTTCGTGCGGCGTTCGGCAAATTGTCGTCAGCACTCTATAAAAGCGCCTTTCTGGAACGCCTCCCAGAACGAAAGCAGCACGATTTTAACGCCTGATTTTGCTGAGAACACTGGTGCTAAAAGTGCCTCATGTAACGTTCTACTTAAGGGCGCTCACTACGCTAAAATCATTGATTGAGCGCAATAGAATCAGGCGCCTAGACTGGAAGACACATTTCTGTTAGTGGAATGGAGCGGAATAAGTGACCCCTGCCGGCGCTCGTACTGATCTAAGTGCAATGCGGGATAACGCCCGTAATTTAGAACAGAGCCGTGAGGCACACGGCGATTAATGGTGCTACTGTAGAGGAACATTCTTTGGAAAAGGGGCCTTACTAAACCTTGTTCATATCTATATGTTCATGTTTTCACAAAAGGTACTAGAACAAACACAAAACATTCTATCAGTGAGCCTATACCTCAGTATTGCAATGAGCCTCTTTTTTCTGTTTTTTTGGAGATTAAGGGAGGGAGAACCAATAGTAGGAGTCGATACTAAAATGAATTAAAAAATTATGCCCAAACGAAGAGAAATACGTGAAGAAGGCGGGACAAAAAACTGAGGGAGAGCTGACTACCGCTCTGTACAATCGCGAGAAATATGCTGGGGAACAAAGTTTAAGCATTCATTTACTGATTTCTCAAGAATTATGCGTGATAAAGACAGATTTTTCTGCTTCCCATGGAGTTTCCTTTTTGGCGTACAATACGCAAAAGCCATTTTTAAATTTTGCTGAAAAATAAGGTAGTTGACAGTTTCCTACAAAACATTTGTTTCCTTTTATATTTGTCATCACCGCGTACATGTTTTCTGGCGGAAAATAAAGCTGAAAGAGCAGGAAACTTCAGAGACTAAAGAGAACAGGGTAGGCAAAGAGTGCTGACGGAGCTGACAGTCTCTGCAAAGTCGGCATGCAAAGCCTCTGGGCCGGGTGCGGAAAACACTGTTGACCTGGCTGATGTGAATTACTCTTTTCGCACCATCGGCGCAGAGGTTTTTATGCAAGTGCGCAATGAGAAATTAGTCTCCCGGGGCTTGAAACCACTAATGCTGGCTCCTCCTCGCGGAAGCGGAGTGTAAACTCATCTGCCTATTGCGCTGGTGGCCTTTGTTAACTGCAGCTATAAAGGGAAGTGCGAGGAAAAGAAACAGAGACCAATAAAAAAAAAAAACGAAGCAAGCAAGCAAATAAATAGCAGAGTGGACGCACTTATTTCTCTTTTCTGGTCGTTCTATTATTCTTACCGTGGGGAAAAAGGCAAAGCACAGATCTGGCCCTGAAAGCGTCATATCGGAAGAGAGAGCTGGCCTCTCCCGGCTCTCATGATTCCCTCACACGCGCCAGCATGAATTGAGAACAACGCGTGCCTGTTTCACCACGCACGAGGCTCGGGGTACCACCCGCTGATGCCGAGCAGTTACGGCACTGCAAGCGCAGGAAAAGAAAAGATACAACGAAAAATACGCGAATTGATGATGTAGCATGTGTGAACTGAAGGCAGCGGGAGGTTTTGGCAGAACTGATTGTGTGGCGCCAAAAATGCAGGGGTTGGTGTAAAAAGGAAAATAAAGAGAGGAATTTCATTGGAACAGCAGCGCTCACAGCTCACAATGGACCGCCGCCTGCATTAAAACCAGCGTGGGTCGTCGGGTGGGAACAAATCACTTCCCGGTCACTCAATCAGTTTGGAGCAGGCATGTCGCGGGGGATCTGAGAATCGACAATGAGGGGAAAAAAAGGAAACGCTTTGGGGGCACCCCGAGCAAATAGTCAGAGGAGGGGGGAGTGGGAAAGCGCATTTTTTTTTTATTAAAAATACACATCCGCGAAAGGTTCCTTAACCGTACAAAAGCAGGGATTTCGACGTGGCAGTGCAAACAATATGGTAATAGAAAGACCATGTTTGCGATAATAATGGCACACCTCGACATGAATGCGAGGTGTGTGAAGAATGAAAAATAAATAAAGGCGTTTCCTCTCTAGCCGCTGTCCGCTCTAATCATCTTTCTTCTTATAAAACGCAGATTACAATTTTCAAAACCCACAGCCCGAGGGATTCTGCTTGGGTTTACAGAATTGGGCTCACAACCCTTTATTGAAATTTCTTCTCGGTCGCCGTTTGCGCACAATCAACCTTTTCACTGTTCGCCAGGATTCAACTCAAAACCACGCAGGAATTAAAATAGTCTGCAAGTCAAACGAAGGGAGATTCAGGATTGCACAGGCCCCAAGAGGTAACATACCAATCGTCAGAACCTATTATTTGATAACTTTTGAATAACCCTAGTTAGCAAAAAGGAAGTGCTAGCCGGGTGGCAGATCTTTCTTGCTGCTTTTTCGCAACTCTTTCCATTTTCTCTCTTTCACTGTAAAATTTACTACAGAGCGATACCGGTGCGACATGAGCGTTTGCAGCAATTGATCGAACGGATTTTTTTGAGGGCGGAGAAAGGTTTAGCGAACAACCGGGAGGGGTTTGGATCGCTGTACAATCATTTGTTCTGCACATTTCAAAAGTCTTTCGGTTCGCAGAGCAACGATTCGCTTTCAGCGTCAGGGGTTGGGAAAAACATTGGTAGCAGAGTGGTGGAAGGAAAGGTAAGATGTAGTAGAAACGTTTTTTTGTTTTGTTTTGTTGGGGTTTAACGTCCCAAAGCGACTAAGGCTATGAGAGACGCCGTAGTGGAGGGCTTCGGAAATTTCGACCACCCGGGGTTCTTTCACGTGCACCGACATCGCATAGCACACGGGCCTCTAGAATTTCGCCTTCAAGAAATTCAGCCGCCGGTAGTAGAAAGGGAAGGCTGACAAAACCGATTGTTAGCCCAGCAGTCATCTTTGGATCGTGCAGACACATTATCAATGTGTGCATTCAGCTTTCCCGTTTTCCCTGGAGTGGGAACTTTCGTTAGTTTAACTCAATGAATCCTGAATCAACACTGATATACGCCAGAAAGACTTCACTAAAATATTCACACCAATTGCAAGGGTGGCTTGAGATTACTTTTTACGGCGCAATAAGTTAGTACTGCATTTTAGAGCACATATAACGAAAACTATTACGAAACTAGATTCATTCACTAGCAAACAATTTTTTTTTATTTACATATACTGCAGGCTCATCTCGGGCTCATGCAGGAGTGGGGATACAATGAACAAAAGATACAAAACAGACATATTGCTTGAAAAACTCACGAAAAAGATTTATTGCTAGCCATAACAAGTTATCATGCCACATGTGCAGCGAAAAACAAACTGGCACATATTGCAAGCCAAAATAAACAGAAAGCCACTGATTATGCACAGCGAGGAACATCCAAATACCTTAACTTTGTTGGCAAATATTTCTGTAGAAGCACTCCTAACTATATCTTCTGATAATTTGTTCTAATTTAAATAATAAATGGCCTGATATCCCAACGTAAACAACAATAGGAGACGGAGAAGCCTACACACCCGTTCAAGAGAAAATAGCAAGAAAAGGATGATGCGCAATCTAACTCCGGCTCCGTAATCCATCAAAAATAATTATTTGCAAAAAAGAAGTGCATTGCTCCTACTTTTCTCTAGCAGTTTTCTGCCAAGAAAAAATTTCAAACGGTTTTGGAATCGCTAAAAAGAATATCATAAATTTGCCGCTAGCAATATAGCTCGTGTAAGCGAAAGATCAGGAAACTGCTTTCAGAAACAGTCATCAGGAATTTCATTGCCGATATCTTTCATATAAAACCTAAACTCTTAAAGTACATGTTGGGAAGATTTATGCGTCAAAGATTTGTACTTCATTCTGCAATGAACGCAGAAAAAGAAGCGAAGTCTTTCTCCTGTGCGCAATTCAACTGACACCCGAATATCATGCCTGCTTCTCTGTCTCAGTCAAGGTAAGATGGGAATGTTAGCAAAGAAAGACGGCTTTCTATGAATCTAAGCCCGTGAAGTAGAGGCCGCGTTAGATTTACGAGCGCAGAAAGAAAAGCGAATACAGAACTGCAGAAACGTAATACTTTTCAACTGCGTTTTTTTTAAAGCCTCATTTTAAAATACCCAATCGCGAAGAGAGACACGTTTCTGCCGAACAATAAAAAATTAGCAGTGGCTTAGCTCTGGTTAAGCCTGGATATACAAGCGAAAAGCTGCAGTTATGCTTTGTTTGACGTCATGGCGGTCGCATTTGGCGCACAATGCACCGGGAGCACCACGATAACGGTGTAGTCAAGCGTGTTATATAGCCCTCCTTGCACCATAGAGTTTCTTATTATTACCTAGAGGGAAAGCTGGCAGCCCGTCTATGGGAGTTTGCATGGAGACCCCTCGAGACCACTTCAGCCACCATGGGCGCTCTAAGCATCATGGGGCGGTGAGCTAGCGACTGCAGAACTTCGGCTTTTTGGCCAAAAAATAATGCAAAAATAAGCGCTATTCGATAATCAAGAATGTCCTAACATTCAATATCCTGTCTGTAAATTGCAACAAACGAGCAGAAAAGCATTTAAGTGCAAAGTTCGCCCAAAATAAGGGATGGCTAGCTCTCCTATTGGCCCAGTAATGAACACTACAAAAACTAATATTTCGTAATTAACAGACGCACTTTTAAAAGTAAATATGTTTTAAAAAAATATTGTTGCTTAAACACTATAAGAGGTTCTTAATGGCATTTAAAAAAAGGAAAACCTTTTATTGGCGTCGTGTGTCGTCGCGTTTTCACTACTATGGGTTTTGCACACTGCGTTCGCGCGAAAGTCGTCTGCGCACAAACGAGCAGAGCTTTCGGAATTAAACGTTCCCGAAAAACCACGACTGTGCCGCAACAAGTAGCTCACCGCCCAATGATGCTTTGAGCGCCCATGGTGGCTGAAGTGCAGCGTCGCCAGCTTTCCCTCTAGGTAATAGTAAAAAGCTCTATGCCTTGCGCATGCGTGGTAACTGTGGTAAATACGTGGCTGCAACGAAAGGTCAAACGGTGGCGAGGAGGCGAGCGCGCAGTAGTAGCGGCAGTGAGGAGGCGGCGCACATGCGCAGTGGCGCGCGGCTGCACCGAAACGTCAGGCGGCGGAGCAGGCGTGGCGGCGGCTACGGCCACCTGCGCCGCGCGTGACGTCACTCGGTTTCGCGCATGCGCAGCTGTGGCAAATCTTGGCTCCGACGACTCACGCGAAGCGCGGCTGTGGTGCGGGTAGTGGAGCTTGTCGCTTCAAAAGTCAGCAAGCATGACACTCATCGGAAGTCTTCGCGTGCTAAGCTAAGCCGCCGTCACCAGCTCAAGTCGGCTGAGCGGTGACAAAATCAGCGTCGCGTGGCACTTTTCTCCTGTGGTAATGCACTCGGGCAAAGCTGCTCACTCATTGCATGTTCGGAAAGGCTAATACCAAGATCTCTTTCGGTGAGAGACCTGTCGGGAGCAACGGCTAAAAGCGCATGGAAAAAAAAAAGAGAGATACGGCGAAAAGAGTGCTTAATACACGTCGGGCTGCTTACCTATACCTGCACCGCGCATGGCCAGTCAGCCTTGAACAACCGCGGCTGTAACCTCTATGCAAACGGTACTGCATTTTTCCGCCTACTACCAGCTAAAATTAACTAAAAGAAAAGTAAAACAATGCGACCAAAAGCTGAAGATGTAAGTTATATGCGGGTTTTTGCTCACAAAACAGCAACTTCTCCTCTCCACTGTAATCATACCGTCTTGCAGATAGATACGAAAGCGAGTGCAAGCACTAGCCGTGTAAAGCAATGAGAGATGTCACCGCAGGAAACTAAAGCCGCAATTTTGGAACTCAGCACCATCTTCTCTAACGAAGCTTCGTTAAATTTCAGTGCCATGTAGAAAAAAAATTGGTCGGTTGTTTCACTTTTTTTGTCTCGCCTTTAAGGCGCAGTTATGCAAGACTCGAACTTATAACATCATGATTTATGAGCGTCATTAAGTGCTGGCTTCTTGCATTTCGATCTTGGTTCTACACAGAAAGGATTGCCTGTATTTAAGCTGGCTCCCAGGATGACACTTACGGGCTTTGAATGCTTTTTAATTTTTAGCTGAAGATCCCATGATTCTTCTTCTAGATTTACTTGCTTCCAGCTTTCTCTCCATCATTCATTGTACTCACTCTGCTTGACAGGAACAACAAGAAGCCAGCAGAAAACTTTAAGGAAGCATGAGTGTAACTTCAATGAAGTCGTCTCACGACCATGGCACTGAAATTAGGAGTTGTGTTGCGAAGTCAGCCGAGAAATATATTCATTTTTCCTTCCTCAAGGGTGTGCTTATGCCTTGAAAAAGTAATAAATCTTCTTTGCTGTTATTTTTTTTAACTTCAGAAAAAGTATATCGCAAATGCTACCAAAACCGTTCATGGCAGCTGCCACGAACAAAAAATTACGAATGAAATAGTGTGCCTTGAGCCTCTACAGTTCGTTAACGCGCGTCACTGGGGCCATGGGGCGCTTAAGCTTAGAAAACGCAAGGCTAAAATATGCGGCTGCGCTCAATAAAGGCATAAATTCGTAAATTTTGTTTTGTATGGCATAAGTTTACCCAAGAACGTTGACGGCGAAGGAGGGTATTCCAACCGCTTGACGAGAGGAACTTTTTCCATTTACCGTCTTCATTTTGCTCGTCGTAGATATTTTATGGGATGCCCAGAAACAGTTTCCTAACTAAGGAACAGGGTTTCCGCTATCGTAGCGGTGTGGCAGATCCTACGGCAACTTTGCAAGACCAGTGTTGAGATTAGTTGAACACGCACGCACGCGCGCACGCACGAACACGCACGCACACCCACACACACATGCACGCACGCGCATGCTGTGTGACACATACGCACGCACGCATCGACACGCACGCACGCACGCACACACATGCAAGCATGCACACTCTCTCTCGCGCTCACGCTAGCACTGCGTATTCAGCAAGGCTAGAAACAAATGTTGGAAGTGGCAATATGGGCTAGCTGATTCATTTAGAGCAATGCAAAAAGCACTGCAGCAGAAGAGGACGAAAGAACACAAAACACGGCGTCGTTTTTTGACTCAGGACGGACCCCTTCGCATTTTCGCAGTACACACTTCGGCATATACAACCCAGCTTTTTCGGCGCCAAGGAACCGTCGCGGATGCCAGAGTGGTTTGGAGCTCTTGCTACCCCATGGTACACGGGATACACATAAGCAATAAAACCAGTCCTACTCTTCGAATGGTGTAAATCTCTAGTGCTTGGCTTTCCCTTTGTGTAAGTCTTAGCAGAAGCAGCTCTGCCAGGTTAGTAATATTTGGTGCTTACCATTTACTCGCGCCATCTTTTCTGGAAGCACGCCCAGCCCGTCTAATACCCAAATCGTTGTCCTCTTTCGTTCGAGTGTTCACATTCAATATCAGTGAAGTGCTGTGTCGTCATCACAGCAATGAGGGATGCCTTAAGATCATACCGGCAATGAAGAGGTCTAGAAGAGCTGGGTTGTATATGCCGAAGTGTGTACTGCGAAAATGCGAAGAGGTTGCAGTTTCGGTTTCTATTTCGGGAGGCTCAAGGCGATGGGCTTTCCGTCGACTTTTTTTTAGCCAGTTAGCAGAATTAATTGTGCTAGTACTACACAAAAAGCCAGAAGAAAGCCGCAAACCACGCTCGCATTCGGGTTGTTTTCTCGTCATTGAATAGTCTGGACGTTCTAAGCCGAAAAGTAAGCTGGCATGACTCCAAAGGTCCATGCTGTCTCAGAAAAATTATGAGGACGCTTAAGCTTTGCCTTAAGAAGAGGAGACAGCCCATTCGCCTCCTTTTTTTCTCTTTTAATTTCCGTCTCATTTCTCGCCGATTACCAATGCACCGTTACATCAGAAATCACGGTGATCGATTATAATCAAAGTTACCGACCACCAATCACCAGTCAGAAATATCGATCATAAATCACTATCTAGGTTACAGTGCACAACGTGCTACGCCAATATATATTCATACTGATATGCACCAATCATTTCAGTGCAACGAATCAAAATAGCACCGCCTTTTCATTCCACGCAATTCCTGATGCCTCATTATCATATTTGTATTTGGTTTTATTTTTTAATTTTCAGTAACATTAGTACATATCCAAAACACACGCTACCAAGACATACAAACGGAAACGCGTTCAATAGGTGCCCTTCTAACGAGCTCGAACCAAAGACCCTTCGTGGCCTGATTGTTGCGTTCCAGTCTGGGTTCTCACCCAAATGGTTGCTATTTCCTTCTAATAATTTATTTTTTCATTCTGGGATTTTTTCCGACTAAAGCAGGGTGACGGCCGCCATATGGTCTTTTAGCAGAATTAGCTCCTTACATTGTCGTCGCGTAAAATACGTCGTATGTTGAATGCAAGACGGGTGTGGTGCACGAGATTGCGCTTAGTGACTTGCTATGGGAACACGAGAATTCAGTGAACATTCTCACAAGGGGCAGTCTCCCATTACGACGCAAGAAGTGCACAGGTTGTGAGCCCAGGGAAATCTTCGGGGCTCGCACCTTTCACCATTCTAAAGGGCTTCATAACGCCGCTTACCGCAATGACGCGGAAAGAGCTGATGCTGTTGTTGTTAGCCTTTGAAAGATGGAACATACCCCCACTGGGGTATCGGCCGAACATTGAGTAGGAAATCGGTTGAGTTTAGGAAAAATCTGTTTTAAAGTCATGGCTCGTGTTTTTCGTTACTCCGTCCTCGTCTGCTGCGCTGATTTTTCTACTCCTTCGTACGGAAGCAGGACAATAAAGACGCCAGTCAATGTCATTCTATTATGGCCAGCTAATAAATAATGCTTTTTTTGTGTTTCTCTTCCTAGTAATACGCGCAAAGATCCCCTCGCATATTTACATAAGCGTTATGCATGGAGCAAGCATTACATAAACGTGGAGGCAGTTTTGTTTCCTTAGCAACACAGGCTAAACAAAAAAAATCTAAAGGGAGTAAAAGAGAAGACAGGTAACTTCGATGCGAAATATTATCAGCTCTCATGGGCAAGAACAGGATAGACAGGAACAAAAATTGGAACCGGGGCCAGCTTTTAAATGCTAAATTATCTTGAAAACATTTTAGCCGTTAAGTGGCTATAGGATTAAGGAGCTAAAATTCTCTCTCGCTGCAAAATCCTGACTGTAAATTTACTCTTCCTCTTCAATTGCATATTAGTTACAAAAAGCGATGGCCTTTTTCCCTCCACATATTCTTATCGTGCTGTGCGAAAAGTATCTTTCTTATGCCAAGTGCCAGTACAGACACCGAAAAATATTTTCAGATTAGTATCCGCGTCTCTGTTATAAGGGGTATAGTATGGCGGCAAAACAAAAAACAAGGAGCTCAACCGCCATCAAAACATCACTTCTTGTAAAGAGAGCAAGAATCTTACGTCGGCATCATGCCACCGAAATGTTTTTTTTTTTTTGTTGGAACATAAATCACGAATTCAAGAAAAGACATTGGTATAGATAGTACTGCCTTTGTTCTCCTCGCATTAAATTCCTTCATCATGACAGAAGGTAAAAATGCCGAACCAATGGCCTCGGAAACGCTAGAGATGAAAAGCCTTATTTTTCAAGGACAAGTAAGCTGCCGCTACCAATTGCAGATGAAATTATGAAAGACTTGGAATGAACAAAAATTCTCTTAGCTGTTCAGGCGATTGTTAATATATTCGGCAAAGAAGGTTCATACTTCAATTGTCCTTAAAAAGAAAAGTGCAATCAACCAGCAACAGGGTTTCAAATCTTAGGTACACACGCCGTTCTGGACGCATTATTTGAGAAGCTCACACTAAGTCGCACGCGGTATTGCAAGCGCAAGGAGAAGTAGATGCGTGTCCGTTCCCTGCGGTTCGTACTAATAAGTCCCATAAAGACCCGCTGTCATGGCAGCGATTGGTAATCTGGGAGTCGCCTCACCAAATCACCGCTCAACTAACATTCCTTGCACGCTGCCGCACTGTTTATTATTTCGCGTCTATGTGTGGAGCTCCGCCGATCCAACTCGCACAAAAGTTGTCTGGGCTCCTGGCTACCGGGGTCTACGAGGCAATGAGGTCACTGATGCGGCCGCCCGAGCGCTCACACACCGGGCTCCTCATTCTAGCTCTCCTGGCTCAGAAGCTCATAAACCACTTCTGCGGTTCCGCGAAATCCTAATTCATTATTGCGACCGCCACCGCCTCTACCCGGCACCTGCCAAGGGGCTTAGTAAGGCGGAGGAGCGAACTCTTCGGTGCCTGCAGACAGGAACTCTTCTCTGGCTTGCCATAGCAAAACACTTCGACCCGAACACAGATGGGCGCTCCCCGCACTGTGGAGAGATCAGCGATATCTTTCACATGTTGTGGGCATGTACTCAGAATCCTCACCTTCCCCCTTCGCCCACCCCCACCCGAGAGGCATGAGAGACTGCCCTCCTCTACTGCTCCACACTGGAGTCCCAAAGGGCTCTAGTAAAGCGGGCGCGAAACGGGGCCTCGTCGTGCGGTGTCATGGACTAAGGATACCGACCATGTAGCGGGGTCTTCTGATCCCCAAACTCCCTCTGAGTATTAAAAAAGTTTTTCACCACCACCACCACCGGTGGTAGAGACATTGAAGAAAGGGGCAGCAAAATTTGATGGTTGCTGAGAGAAAGTGTTTAAACTATCATCATCTAGGGAACCATTGCGTTGCAACACTCTTCAATCACTGCACTTTTTTCTACTACCCTTTTTCCACCTTTACACCCCTATTCTTTCCCCTACGCAGAGCAGCATATTAGCGAAAATTCAAGCCGCCTAAAATGTCTCTTTTTCATTGAAGAGCTCTCTCTGTCTTCTCTTGTAGCGACAAGACATAGTGGGGTAATGAAGCTGCTCGAGACAGAACCGGACCAGCTGCAACGTCAAGAGCTATCACGTAGATGATCAGGTTCCATGCGCCAAGAAAGATCATTTTCAGTATCGCGGCGAATGACGTCCTTCTTCCTCCTGCTTAGCATTGTCTGGACGGTGCCACGCCGGCAGTGCCTTGTTTTTATGCGAAGCATATTGCTAGAGCTACCACTCACGCCGTCGGCGTGGGACCCCTAGACGTCACACCACGTGACACCGTGACGTCACACCACGTGACACCTTGACGTCACACCACGTGACACCGTGACGTCACACCACGTGACATCGGATGATAGAGGCGGCCTCCACCTCGCGCCGTCGCCGTGGGACCCCTAGCCGTCACGCCACGTGACACCGTGACGTCGTCGTGACGATGCCATCGCACAGACGCCGGAATGTCCCCGAGCGGCATTCCCGCGCATTTCGAACGGGCGTTCACACTCGGTGTAGGTGAAACGCTCGCTCCACCGGGCAGGCAGACGCGGCTTCCGTGGCAATCGAGGCGCTCACCCAACGCGCGTCTCGGGGTTAGTCGGCGTTCCGCTGTAGCCATGCCGTTGTCTTCCCCAGGACGAAGGCGAGATGTAACAGACTGCCCCGCCGGGGGAAGGAGATCCCGATGGACAGGGGACAGCATCCGCTGTCCGGAGGGATGTCGCTTGAGGCTGGTCTCAACCGGAGTCCGTTGTCTCTCGGCGGTTCTGGAGAAGAGCAAAGTGATCTGCGTATCTTTATTAAACACTGCACGTAGATTACACTCCGCTAGTACACCTGTGATCTTAGCGTCTCTCTGTTTCCATCGGAATTGTCGAGGCTGAAATTTCAGCCCTTCTTGTTCAGCCCATCGGCTATACGGGCGCAAGAGTTACTGCGTTTTCGAATTTGGTGACCTGCTTGTATTCCGACATTTTTGTAGTTGGTGCACCAAGAAAAGGAAACACATCCGAGATAGTCTGCTCTTGAAGACACCGTGAACGTCGCAGCTGGTTTAAGTAGTGCTTTGAGCTTGGCACTCTTGACCATACAAAAGCCTTCCCCGCATGCTAGCAACACTTATAACGACGGAAAACATTCGCTGTACACAGGAGCTCAGAGCACATTACAGTCAACGTCACCCACCTGGTAACTGTCCTATCTTTGTTCGTTACACGCTTCGCTACTTGCCAATGCGGGCCAGTCGACTGAATTTCGGGACAGGGGGGAGCTTTCTGCTTAAATTTAGGTATACTGGCTCCGCGCGAGAAGTGCTCGGCATGATTCCGGAGATAATGAGAGAAAGGTGCAGTTTTTCCCTCGTCACATTTAACTTCCCTTTGGTGGTTCTGGTTTGGGTATACCACCATATCCGGGATATTAGGTGCAAGCAGTGGTGCAAGCAGCAGTTTTCAGTATTCTTCCTTTACGGAGGCTGCCACACCAACTCGTCGTTTTCTTTTCCGTTTGTTAATGCAGTGAGCGCCAATAAACTCGAGATATGTGGATGGCTTGACGATTAGGATCTCAGTCTATTGGCGATAATTCAACTAGGTCTAGAACTCTTCAGGATTATTCTGGCTTGTTACGTACTTTACGCACTTTACGCACTTTGCGTCTTATCCGTCATTAGCAAAAGAAACAATCAGGAAAACTCCATTTATTAGTGTCAATAAAAATTTATTCACTCGCTCGTTACGGGTATGGTGTCATTTGTTAGACAGCGAAAGATGCATTTATTTCTGAGAAAATTATACTTAAAATCTTGCCAGTTTTGGATTAAAGCTCCACATCTCTAACGAAAACAGCACGGGTTGCCATCGTTTTGAACTGAATAGTGATATAGCCTAGCCCTTGATAAGCGCATCTCAGAAAACTGACACCTCGCGAATTTTACTAGGGAAATCGGCAGGTGATGGCTACACCTATACCTGGTTTATTTTTTTTCTAGCATATCAAAGTAGCGTTTTCAGAGATAGTGGTCTTATTCTGATGAAAACGTGACGCCGAACCGGTGCAGAACATCAGTTTCTACCCAGTCTCCAAGATTTATAGACCTTGCAGCCGTCCCCGCCGAGTAACCTTTCACAAGCGCCGTTACCGGGCTTTCTTTTCTAGAAAATATACCTTTCCTGTCGTAACTTCTCTCGTTCAGTTAAAAGTGTGGGTTCATTCTTTGCCTTCCCCTTGTCATTGCCAGGTGGCGATGACAAGGGGAAGCAATCAAAAAAGCAGTTCCGCAAAAGCAGTCAGCAGCTATGAGTACTCACTGTGCCAACATTTGCTTCCACCCACCGCCTTCCCAGCGTAAATCCGTACGCCGTGGATGGCGCCCGGAATCCCTTGTGCGGCAATGCTTTCCAGGGTATTCGGTGAAGCATATGGTACTAGCACTCGGCTGCAATAAATCGTCCTTTTTTTTTCAAGAAAGCATAATGTGCCGACAGGCGGCATGTACTCACAAACGGTTTTATGACGTCGATTTCCACAGCAATCATTTTCATCTTCTCACGTTGCGTGCTTCGACAGTAATTTAAAGCACGCTCTTTGGCATTAGAAGCTGCTGAGAAATGTGCCCACCCAACAGAAGATTAAGCTACTCAGCTACGAACCAAGGGCCAGGTACAAATGGGTTTGCGAAGGGGAGGCGTTGAGCAGTTTTCGTGACCGTCTGCACAGTCAGACGGTGATAATATTTATGCAACTGGCTACATAACGACAATGCAGAGCAGTGAAAGAACATATGCGCTTTCACAGAAGACTCAGTTTTCACGACTGCAATTTCGGAAGCCCGGCTGTTGGAAGCAGTACGCGCCGAACAGAATGCTTAAGTGCCGCATTGGGAACGGTTTTTTTCGGTGCTGCAAGGACTGCCGGAAGCATTATTGCTTCCTTTCACGTAATTATTTCTCTTCTCTTTTTTTTCATGTTGTCCTCTTTTTTTCAATTGGCCTCTGGATGTACTCTATTGTTTTCTCGCTTGATAGAAGTTGGCAAATGAGAAAGTTTTCGACGAAGGAAGTAAAAAAAAGACTATCAGATATAGAGACAAAGTGGTACACGCGATATGACACCGACTTTTGGAAGTGAGTATGACATAGACACGCACTGATGCGAGAAGGATTTGGAAGAAAAAAAAGAAGATTTATTAACCTCCGTTTCAGGGACACGCTGGCTTGAAGACATTCCTCTTTATTTCCTTTAAGCTCTACGACGCACACTCAAAACATATTGTTGATGAAATTACTGGGCTTTCATCAATCGCTCCCTTCCCTTTTCCAGATGCACTCAACAAGTTCTTCTTCTTCTTCTTCATCCTCTTTATAATGGCACATACCTCTGCTTCTTTCCTCACCTTCGTGGGGACGTAGGCCACCTTCCAGAGAGGCGCACAAAAGCAAACGGTAAATTCATGCCTACCCACCCCGCTGTGTTTAGGCCACCTGATTAATCAGCCGTAATTATGAAAGCCATGTCCCGCTCGGCTGCTTCAACGTTATTCGCACTTGTCCATGGCTGTGCCACTAGGCGTCCGCCCTGTATTGATTTCCTACAGGGGACTCACTCTCCACTTGTAGGAAAGAAGTAGGGTAGGCCGGATTAAGTATGCTCAGCAAGATAAATAAATAAATTGATTAGGAATAGAGATGGACTAAGAAGAGAATCAGAGCAATAATAGAAATGGAACTGAAACCATTTGCAGCAACGACATTCGCTGAGAGTTTATTTTGTAGTGATAACTTCATGCGTTTATCATTGTCGGGTAAGGAGCGTCACAGTCGTAGGCCATAACAAGACCTTGCAGGCTAATTAGAGTGCGGCCTAAGCAGGCTTGGGTTCCATAAGGTCAATTTTGATGGTGGTTGAGGCTAAGTATTGTTTTTTGCCTGTTTTTTATGCATCCAAATGGAAATGGAACAATGCGCTCTCGTGAGGTCTGAAAGATAACTGCCGATGTAGTTTGTATACAGAAATGGCAAGCTGTGAGCAAGTTTTCGAACCTCCGCCGGCACCTGTTATTCGCTCCCTTGGATGTAGCAGAAATAAAGAGTTTTGAGGCTATGTGCTAGAGACGATACGCTGTGACTACAAGAGGGTGAGCCACGGAGTAGTAATGCCTCCAGGGCAAATACGCGGCACACATAAACCTAACGGGTTTGTGAGTACTACCGCTTTAACCATTCTGCGTTTTGTTGTAATATGAAACAGGAAATCATGTGAGCGTGGGAGAAATGGTTGCAGAATAGGAAAAGAGAAAAAAGAGAATAGTGAAATCTGGGAAAAAGAAAACTTAACAGCTAAGCAAGATAAGTGCTACCACATAAGAACTGTGGTCTACATTCCACGTCAACAGTGGTTGGAGTAGTCTAGATACAGCGGCTTTCACAGCCGTTGTGATTAGCTACAGTGATGTTGAGAGAATAGCACAAATTTGGAAGTTGGCGCCTCGCGCTCGAACCATGCGCGGTTGGGTTCTACCCCTCAGCTTGTCTCGGCCAGCCCAGCCTTCTGACGACCTGGAGGCTTTGGGTTGACTGAAAGCCTAGTCAGTCTCAATAGGTTTGCGGCCAGTTTCTGAAGTGTTCGATCTCTAAATGGAATGTTCCTTGTTTTTCTCGGTGTTTTCAGAGAAACGGAGGCGTCAGCAGATGTGACTGCTCACCTCATATCCGTCTGCCTCAAGTATTTTTCATACGATCGTAGGAGCAAAACAATCAGCAGTTGCTTTGACTCGTTCCACCTTCAGATGATGCATTCTAAACTCGTCGTTTGCCGTCATTTCATTGTTAGCTTTCGACGCGATAGCTTCAATGTCAATGTTTTGCAGAAAACCTGATGGCGGCGTTTTGAGAGCGAAAACTCACAGGCATGGCTCTGGCAGGTAGTTTCCGGAGAGCAACCTAGAGGCAGGTTAGCCACCTAGGTCACATGACCTGGCGGCGTCTTCAAGACCTAGTCATCGGATAGTGATCAAACTGCCCACCATGGCAGGTGGCAGTTAAATTAATGATTGATAGCTCGGGAAGAGCAACCTGGGCCGCACAAGGCTGCACCAATAAACCAACCAATCAAACTGCGCCAGGATTGGCATGAGGACTCTCAGGGATCTATATCCTAAAGCAGAAAATGAGAAATTCTGCATATACCGGCGTTAACCCACTAAAGCTGCCGCGTCGTACCCTTCAGGCGGAGCTAAGGCTTCTCCCCCAATTATTTTGTTTACGCTTTTGTCACCGCTGAGATCTGGGTGTGAAATGTTTAATGAAAAATAAAATAAATAGATGGAAAACGAATGACCATTAACCTCAGTTTGTGAGTGTTGCGAGCAGAGGAAGGCTTCCGTTGACCCCAACTGACTTCTAGGAGCCCTCTTTACCGGTTTGTATTCGGAAAACACGCACGCGTCTTTGGCGTCATCTTCCATCGCCAGTTAGTGCATGTGTGGTCCTTGCTACTGCGGTTTTCCCCAAGTATAAGAACTTCATTTATTTCATGGCCTCACATTGTGTTTTTTGTGCTCTGCCGGTGTTCCTTTACTGCATGCTGGAGAGGATCGTAACCGTTTTTTGGCGTAATTACTCAGTTAGCGTTAATTACTTTTTCTCGCCGGTCATGTTCAGATTGAGTTAACCAGAGCGCTGTCTACCCGCATAAACAGGTGACGGCCTTCATATGCTTTCCTGTTCGACCATTTCGTTCAAATCCGTGCAAATATCAGTCTTTTTGGGATGGCGTTGCGCACACGAACAAACATACACAGGAAAGAGCAGAAGACAGAAAGAGCGCAAACTATCAACTGAATTTATTGCTTTCGCAACAGAATATATATGCAGCATTCACACGTGCAAAAAAGAATAGGGAGAAGGGGAAGAAAAGGAGTGGGGGGTGAAGGAGATAGCAAGTCAAGCCAGCTTAGGTCAGCAAAAGCCACGGATAAAATTCCTTTCTCTATCATATAAGGTGACCGAGCTATCGCTAATACAATTGCCGCCTTTTGCTCTGATGTGGAATGCTTCTAAAAGTTCGCGGGCTATTTTGTTTTTACTCTTGCCCAGAATCTTAATGTAATTAAGCATCGGCTCACAACCACAGCATGAAATTCAATGGGCAGGCAAGTTCGCCCCGTCTCTTTTTCTTACAGAAAGAGCATGCTCCCCTGCGCACTCATTGATGCAGCGTCCAGTTTGGCCGACATACACGCGTCCACACTTGAGCGGGATTTCATAGACCACGCCCTTGGCACATTTGACGTACTGCTCAGCGTGTTTTATTGTACACGCGCTCTGTGGGGCTCCTTCCTCGGTGATCCAGGGGCATAACCCAGCAAGCTTTTTTGGGGCAGAAAAAACCACCGGGAGACCATGCCTGTTTGCCACTTATTTTAAATTGTGGGCGACTTTGTGCATGTATGGAACAACGGTCGGCTTTGTACTCCGCAAGCGCTCAAGGTCACAGCTGCGCTTGCCTTTCTTTGTCTTCTGGAGAAGGTTATCGGCTACCGCTGTGATGAGCGAGCAGGGGAATACGGCTGAAAGCAGCCTGGTGATCTGATTATGGAAGCTGGAACGCATTTTATGATCGCATGATTTAGTTAAGGCTGATTCTGGGCACGAGTTTGCAATTGCTCTTTTCGGAATCTTTGAATGCGTAGAACCAAATGGAAGTAGTGCTTTCTGTGCTCGAGCAGCATATTTCCAACGGACATACTGCGAGCCAACCTGCAATTTAATGTCTAAAAATGAACCGTTCGTCGGGAGTTCGTGCCTGAAAACCAAGCCTTTGCAATATTGTCCAAAAATAGTTAAAACACTGCTAACGGGATCAGTGCTGGTCAGCGGCTTTTGTTTCGAAAAAACAATTAAAAATCGTCAACATATCTAAAACACTTAAGTATACCGTGGTTAGTAAGCTCTACATTCAAGGAACGGTCAATAGCAGCTAAAAATATTTCGCAGAAGATCGGGGCGACACAGGAATGCCTTGTCTTTGAATGTAAAAACTGTCTTTAAAAGAGATAAAGGTGGCTTGCAAATAAAATTCCAGCAGGGACATGAAGCTATCTACAGAAACCCCAACCGAGTTTTGGAACGCTATTTCACTAGAAACGATTTTTCTTGTGAAATAGTTGGTGAAAAAAAAGGGTCCCATGTAGCACAGAGGGGAAGGAGTTTTGTAGGGAAAAGGGCAGTTTTGGTGTGTGTACACCATGACAAAAAGCGGAAGCCCTGGACTGCGCACACCATGGCCTGGGCAATGTAGAAGCTAAAGGCTGCTCTCGAAAGCGACGTTTTATCCCGTTGAGCCTCCGAGCGCGGGAAGAAGGAAAGGAATGAAGGTAGAGAGAGCAGGGGACAAGCGGGTCAAGTAGTCCTAGGGGGGACGATAGAGAAGGGGCCGTTATGTATACGGTGGCGTCCGTAAGCATCCGTAACTTCACAAAGCCCATGAGAAACGAGTTGACTAGCACGGTTTCTAAGCAACAAAGAAATGCAACGATGAAAGAAAGCCGGAGCAAAGTAGCGCACGCTATTTTGCCGAGCTCCATGCAGTCATGAGACTGGAGTGTTTTCTTGGCGTTTTTCGAGCATGATGTTCTCGCATTTAGACGCGCCATGCGTGCATATTGCTCACCTTGGGCTCACTTTTCTGCTTACTGTTCAGGTGCCAATTTAAACCTTTCGCTGTTCGCAAGTGCATGATGGGGTACAACACATCCGCTGTGCATTTCATTAACTTTCTCCATGCTTAGACGGAAGGCTAACACCACTTGCAGCTAATGTTCTCCTAGTCTTCAGCTGGAAAACTATCCGTACACTTCACCATTCACTGTTGTACGGGCTCAAATTTGACTAAACTGTTTAAGCCTCGTGAAGGCTCCTTATCAAGCGATAGAGTCATTTACCTTTTACACGAAAACGATAATACAGTGACACTAAAGTGGCGGATTTCGTCTTTTGTTTTACTTGCAGCCCAGCTATAACCAAACACAATCACAACTGCATGTAGACTGTATGACATTTTGAATGCATCAAACTTATCTCAGAGGTAACATGCATGCTGTTGGTCGTTTATTTCTACGTTGCTCAGAACCCGGTCCTGGTGGTCAACAAGCGTATATTGTTACGAAGAAGACGACGCAGAGGCGGGCAGCCATTAAAACCATATTTCATTTTCGATCACGTCGTCCTGCTCCATGGCTTCCCACACCGTATTAATATGACTAACCGACATGGCAGACACAGTAGAAAAGAAAGAAGCTGAAAGAGCAGCCGTGAGCGCTTTTCTTCGGTAGGTGAGATGGCGGCAGGTTCTTACGCCTTGAAATCTCATACTACTAGAGCGACCCTTTAAATATATGCCATTTCATTATACTTCAAGATGGATTATTACAAAGCCCAGTGTCCAAAATTATAAGAACAGAGTAATAAAGGAGCTGTAAAAGGAAATGCTAATGTGCAGGAAACAAAGCAACTTGTGCACTGTGCACGGTGGGCCGGATATAGACTCTAATGTACAGTCTTTGTCAAAAGTAACCAGGCTGCACGTTTTTCTTCTGAGTCGTATATTAAAGCCATTATGCGAGCCTTCAAGCTCGAAATCTGTGTATGGTAAGACGAATCCCTGTTGTCACCTTCAAAAAACTTTTTGATCTTTAGGGAAGCCATGAGGGCTCTGTTATACGAATGAGAAGCAAAACATGGAGCCTGGTTACTTTTGACAAAGACTGTACAAAAACTTAACTTGCCCGTTATCTCGCATCAGACGAAGGGCACGAATGAAAGCTGAGAGGCGCACAATAAATGAGCTTTTATTCGATCGTGTCCAGGGAGAACAACACTCCACCGCGTCTAGAGATTGCATGTCTTGTCCCTTTTCTCCCGCCCCCCTCCCCCCCGCTTCGCTCCTCTTTCTGGTCCCTTTTCTCCTTTCTTTAGTGATTATGCCCATTACTCGCACGCTCAGATCAAACTGGCAAAAGAGAGGGTTAATTAGACAGACATGGAAGAGGACTTTGCCCGGCAGTGGGCGTATTCAGGCTGATGATGATGATGGTGACGATGATGAGAGCAAACTGCTTGTATGATGGCGCTACATGGACCTCGTGAACTAACAAAAAGAAAAAATTGAAAAACTTGTTAAAGGATGATTCACGGCAGCTCAGAAGAAACACTCGGAATTAATTTTTTTTTCTCGCAATATTCAGAGCTGCATGAGCAAGAAAGAAAAAAAAAGAGAAATTCAGGGACTTGTGAAAGCAGCTTAAGAGAGAGAAACAAGAGCTGGAGAGATGGAGGCGCATGGAGATCCCTTGCAGAGCTGTGGACGTGGTGCCAGTGCAATTATAATGATTTGGTAATTCATTGCCGTTGCGCTCTTGGTTTTGAGTGCACGCATTACTCAAAGTTATCATTTAATTAGTTTCACTTCAGTTTCTTTCATCCCGAGTTCTTAAATTTCTATCCACGTTCTCCCTGAGCCCATTTCAACATGGCTGCTCTCCCTTTTGCCGCAATAACGTGGCGGCGACTTCCACGATGTCTGTGTAGAACGCTCTCTACGCCGGCCCTCTACTTGGTGTGCAATAAATGGCAGTAATAGAGCTCACCAGGCTGCATACTTGCGTAAAGCTGTATTTATGGTCCAGCGGGATTTTCGACAGCATCGAGCAATAAGGCCTGAACGTGTTTCGTGTGGAGTCCGCGTCTGAAAGCAGACACGCATCTTTTTTCGTTTGAACGAGGCAAGCAGTAAGCCTTCTCAAAAGTACAGGATATAAAAGCATGCATGTACAAACGTCTTCACAGGCATAAAACTAAGGCGCTGTCATGGCTTTCCTCATTTCTCGGATTTCTGTGATTCGCTTTAGTTCTCCGAGCTTAGGTCCGCTGCGTTTCCTGTGCTCGAAATTTTCTATTCAGGCTTCTTTACCCTCGAGCGAGATTTAATAACGTCGTCCAAGCTATTTCATGCAGACGATCGCCTCGTAAACAAGAGTGTCGAAAGGTTACTTTCTTGCCACATCGTCGCAGTCACGTTATTTGTCGAGACTCTGCCTGTCTCAAATAAAGAACGGCGCCTTTCGGCCGCGCTTAAAAGCGGCGTCGCATCAACGCTAGTGCTTGAGCAAGGTCAGCAAGTTAATGCATTGTGTTGTTACAAAGGCTGTTTTCATTCCTGCTTCTTTTTTAACAGAGAAAGGGAGTAGAGGTTCATGCGAGATATAGAGGCACGTAAAAAAGAATACTTCGCAGAAGTTTGCCCAACTGCGCGATTGGGAAATTCGACGTATTATTTTACAGAACAGACAGTGCACAGGAACCCGATGTATCGGAGTGCACACTTTTAAAGTCTGCTCCTCTTACGTTATCGCAGCGGCGTCTTAAGTGTGACTTTTTCTCTGCTGGGCCTCCGGCAGAAACTCTTTCTATCTTCGATTTGCAGGCAGCGAATAGAACAAAATGTACTCAAGGGTCGAATAAGCATGGCCAACCAATCTAAGCATTACACTTGGACATCTAACAGGCCAGCAGAATTAGTCGGACACGGTTTTTCTGCTCGGCGTTTAAAAAGAACATTCTTTGACGGCGCCATAAACGAATTCATTACGTAAAATTGCGAATTTAAAATGCGCTCAGTATCCGGGTGAGATTTTGTTCAGAAGCCTAAAATAATGCGAAAAGAGCATTTTAGTTCTCTTTTTCTGAAAAAAAAACATACGGGTCTCATTCGCATTATTTCTTCTTATTTCCCGTTTTTGCTAGAAGCCACTTACATACCGCAGGTGGGCGCACATACCGCAGGTGGGCGCTAGTGAGACCACTCGAGAGCGCAGAGTGTGCCCGAGTCTTTGCGAATTTGCACACACCATCAGCAACATGTGAGAGAGTTTCGGCATGTCAAGAATATTTCTTATTCGAAGACCTGCGTTGACTGCGCGAAAAATAGTTTGACTGAGGCTACCCCTGCGAGATTCACCCTGTCATGTCTGCTTTTGACTCGTGTATCGCCAGCAGTCGGTACACTAAAGGCTATGTAAGTCGAACGACTAAAATGAAGTAAAATTTAAGAACCCCACCTTCCTCCTTAATATAGCCGCCAGAAACTATGCAGCTTTTCTCGCCGCAGACTTCTCCAGTTTTAATTATAAGGCAAACGCCATTTGCGCCAGCTTGTGCATTCATGTAAGTGCGGCCGGTACAGTTTAGGAGCTGACCGGAGGTGCATCCATAGGAGAGTGTAATGGAACCCTGCAAGCCAAGGCAGCTGCTAGGTGCCCCGAAGTTGTCCCGATCGGGTGCGATCCCTAGGGAGCCCTAGGTCTGCTGTACACCAGTCTGGCCCACCCAATGCCATTTTGTTTCTTCTTTCGTGATCACAATCATTATTTGAAAGACCGCACGGCATACATATAAAGCCCCACTTTAACCAAGCCGTACTAACATGCCTGCGTGGCGTAACGGCGGCGTGTCAGACTCGCAACCCGAGTTCACGAAGCTCAGGGTTTGCCGGTGCGCCGCTTGTATGGCTGGCGCCATCTATGGGGGCCTTTTGTAACAGCCACCTTTACGACTAGTCCTAATTTTTCCGTCACGCCTATGGCAACGCCACACCAGCTTTTGTGTGAGAATGGGCCTTTACGTCGCGTAAAATATAGGTGGGCGTGACAACGCCAAATCCGTACATTAGACACGCCAGGTGAGGCGTCACAGCGGGGGCACTTGTTAGCTACTGGCAGCTCCTTCTGATAATGGTGACGGAGCCCTGGAAGAGGTCAGATGGAATCGTTGTTTCGGAGTATTTACGGCGGAAACTAGCCTCGACTTCAATACACATCGATAACGACAAAAAGATACTGCAGAGGGGACCTAGAGTCGCGCGCCCGCAGACGCTCGACACAAACGAGACCGCCGAGATGCTTCAGCTTCAACAGTCTCGCGCTCCTTTTTCTGTTGTATCGAAAAAGCCGTACTGGACAACGAGTCGTCACGATGTTCTGGAACGTTTTATGAGCTCTCAAAATTCCTTCGTTACACAGTGGGCAGGAAGCTATGGGCTAGCGACAAAAAAAAAATGGCTGAGGCTTAGCTTAGGTTAAACCTAGTCAGATGCGAACCATATTGTCGCCGAGTTGCATATCGAGCACGCCGCTTGGCTTGACGTTCATCACGCTCTTCATCAGTCTCTGTAGCACGCCGCAACTTTTGCTTCTCATTCCAACGAGCAGCCCTGTCTCCAGGAGGCATCTTTATCCCGTGTACGCCTAGCAGAGGCAGGCGCACCCCCTTGTATACCGCCGCTCCAGCATCACGTGTTCACTACAGCGCACCTAGCGGCAGAAGCAGGAAACACATTGGTCGCGACGCCTCGCGCGACGGCGCGAGCTGGGGCCCCGTTTCTCCTATGTCGTTACGTCACGAATCACGTGGTCCTCCTTGGTCGCGACGCCTCGCGCGACGGCGCGAGCTGGGGTGGTATTCTCCCGGTGTCGCCTTTTGCGACATGTCGCATTAGGGCGGGGCCTAAAAAAGTGCGTACAGTTGCTCGAAGAAACGCAAAACGCCGCCGGCACTTTCGTCGGCGGTGCTTTCATTCACTCCGAGAAGCGACAATTTACCACTGCTGATTCACTAGCAGCAGTAGTTTCGTATCTTTGATAGCAAGAATATTTGCCATCACATGACGTCTAATGTTCAAAAAACATTTGCAAATTTAATATAAACTCGCTTTACTTCATTTAAGTCTATAAAACACCGCGATAAAGCTCCAAATCTATTTTTGTTTCGTTCCGGACGGTTGTGCTAGGTTTCGGCTGCGTTTCGGGCAGTTGCAGACGGTAGCAGTGTAGCTGGAGGTCCCATTAGGCTTGCGCGCTCCAGAATTGAGAGCGTATCTCAAAAACTAGGCTGAATTTCAGCTTAAACTTTATCGTCGAAGCAAGGTAAATCATAGCGAAAAGCAACAACTCCCGTAGTTGCTGGTAAACATACCGACCGGAATCGCAAGGACTGCTGAATTGGCTGAAGCGGGCGGCTCTCGCTTGGAAGGACGCCGCCATGTTTTCACGCTAAGGGCGCAAAAGCCGCAACTGCTTATTGCGTTCGTACACAAACGCTATTTCCCCATTAGCGCTCTGCGCATGCGCACTCTGGACCCGCTATTCCGCTATGCACGCAATTACGCAAAGCCCGCAATACTAAAACTGTCTAATGTTCCGTTGTAGGTTTGTAAAAGTCGTCACGTTGTTTTAAATCCTCTTTGGTTCGTACAGACACTGTTTCGTTACACTAACGTGCATTAAAACGCCTTGAAGGGTCATGTAGATGCGAGCGCAAGCGCTGCCAAGGCAATCTCGTCGCAGCGGGCAACGTCTGCTTTGTCGTCTGTTTAAGACAGTGCAAAGTAAGTTCGCATGGCGAGCTGGCGAGTGGCAGCCCGGCTCAGCAGACGGTAGCCACGGTGCTGTGCTCGTTAGCAGCCGGTAATGCCCCCGAAAAGCTTCGTCGGTCAAGGCAAACGGGTCGCGATATCCGCGGACATGCCACTCTTCTTCGCAACTCATAAACCAGGCAAGGAGAGTGGGATCCATGGCATATTTCGTAGCCCGTCGCCCGCGCGAACCGCTTCAGCGCATTCCGTTCTTCGACTAAGCGTAGTAAATTGGGGCGACGTCACGATGACGTAGCAGGAAGGCGGATCCGTGTCGTCACGACGCCGTCACCGCGGCTCGAGCCAATGAGCGAAGAGCGAATGCGACATGTCGCAAAAGGCGACACCGGGAGAATACCACCCCTGGGCCCCCGTTTTTCATCAGCTGTGACGTCACGCATCACGTGGTACGACATGGAGGTCACGAAAGGTCAATGGTAACGACCCCGCCGCGCTCGAGGAGCTGGGTTGGGCTATTTTAGTATGCTTCGCATAAAAAAGGCAGCAATGAAGCGTTCGCTTTCTTCCAGCTTCAGTCCAGCGACGTTAGCGACAGTGAACGCCTTAGTTTTCTGCGCCAAGGTGCAAAGAATGACCTAAGCGTGCTTTCATTGCTTTAAAGTTTTCAATTGGGCGGTGACTGTTACTTTCATCTCGCGTCCTCTTTCCCATTTTTTTTTAATTATTTTTTTTTCATTTAATATATATGACCACCCTTTGTCACCCAGACTTCGCGCACTTTTACGTGGGAAGCTCCCAGACACCCTTAGAGCGTGTGGGGGTAGAGGTCTCGGACTCGAAGGAGATGCCCTCGACTCAGCGTGGCAAGCTCAGCGGAGACCAGCCACCAAGTGACAAGAGGTTTTTGGGCGTTCGGTGCCCAGCTTTCGCTGGTCGCAAGCCAGAGAATGGGTCGGAGCCAAAGGTTCACAAAACAAAACAGTTTATACAGCTAAGCGACGATACAGAGGATTTCACAATCGCTAGTACAAACATATACAAAGTGATTATCAAAACAATGCAACTCGTGCAAAGTTAAACTAGAGAGAGAATACAATACAATGGCAATACTGCACCTAAAGTGCACAACACAAGAGAGAGGTAAACAAACAAAACACAATTTGTTCACCGCGCACTGCGGCAGTCCGACGACCAGAGTTCCACGACGATGCCGTCCCGCAGACTGGCGAACGTTGCCTCGTTGGTCCGTGGCTGGCCGAGTGGTGTTTTCCCCGGGAGTCGAACGGCGCGCTTCTCCGAAGCTTAAGCGGCGGTCCGGACTGATAGGCCGATTCACACGACGGACCGTTCGCCCGCGGCCCGCGCACTACGTGTGCATACGTCAGCACTTTGAGGGGCGCGCTGTCGGCCGCCATCCATCCATGCATCCAGCGCGCCTCTCAAAGTGCTGACGTATGCACACGTAGTGCGCGGGCCGCGGGCGAACGGTCCGTCGTGTGAATCAGCCTTACGGTCAACGCCTTCTTTTATAGGCTCGCTTGCACGTCTGTTTGTTCTACGCGCCAGAGTAGGCGCGCACATACACGCAGCATCTCCCGTGCAGTTCCCCTTCCTTTCTCTCGCCGGCCGCGCGTCCTCATTGGTTAAAGTCAGGAGTCGTTTCGCGAAGGTTCCAGCGTGTTCTAGCGTGGCGCCGTCGTGGCGGCGTAGCCGATGTCCGCGTGGAGAGGAGGGGGACATGTCTTAGCGCACGCAAGGCTTCCCCCTCTTCCCCCGGTTAACAGTAGAAAGGACTCGCATGTTCTAGACAAATCGGCGTGGATGACTCATTCCTTCGGCGCACGCCGTGGCGGTGAGCGGTGGTGGAGGGGAGAGAGAGCCACGCGCCCAGCGGGGGTTTTTCTTCTCTCCCGTTCGGCGCGCGCCGGCGAGACGCCGTGCGCGCGGCGGTTTTACTTTGTTTGTTTCCAAAATTGCGCCGAATTTTGTGACACCCTTTAACTTTTCTTTCCGCTGTAAATGATTCGCCAGAGCCGTGTGCACACGTGCGTGTTTACGTGGAGAGGGGGGGGGGAGGTAAAAGCACTTTGAAGCAGGTTGCAATCGTAGCGCTTTCCCTACAAGACCTTCTACCCTTCTTGGCGGATTAGGGTCTTTAACTGTCAGGCCAACGTCGTTCTCCAACATCGAGGGACGAGTCAGCTGAGGAAGTGAACGTTGGTTATTATTGCTTATTATTAGACGGCGAGCGGGTGGCAGTTGGGCAAAATGAAAAGCGTCTGCTGCGCGCGCCCTCATGCCAGTTTCGTGCAAGCCACAAAATGAGTCCTTTGCGACAGCCGTGAACAGACGACTCTCCAGACAGCCTGAATTACGCTCCTCAGACTGTATGCCTCAACTCATAGTTTTTATAAGTGGCTCTACATGGTCCTTCAAACCCGGATGACTGATGAATTTTTCACCTAGGATTGACAAAGAATTTGATTTTATTTCTTTTTGCCGGCGGGTCATTCCTTTTTCTTTTCGTAAAGGAGAGGATGGGATTTAGTTGGGAAGCGTTTTCATCGTTTCATTGACGCAATACTTTTGGTGTGTGGCTAATCACGAGAGTGAATACTAAGACTTATTCACGAAGCTGGCGCTCATTAACCAGGGATGATGTGCGGCGACTTAAGAGACTACAAGGTTTGTAAGGTCGTTGCGTGCAGCACTATTGACTATGTGATTAATATGGGTACCCTGTTATATGGGTTTTGTTTCCGATATTATCGGGAAAAGAATATTATTTCAGAGTACATTCGAGAATGCCATTCAACAACAATTCTACAGGTTGTGTCAGTTACCCGCACTCTTATTACGCGCTTTTACCACCGCACTTACACTTCCATCGTTTCCCTACTTTGTTCTCTTCGCCCAGCTAAGTAAGAATACCAATAATAAAGAAGGTGCTCAATACCGGCGAAGTTCAGGCAAGCTACAGGAATCGAGCTGAATGCTGCTTCGGAATAAGGAGTAGCACTGTCTTGAGCGCCATCGTATTTCCTCAGCACTGCTTCTGCGCGACGGTCAATCAGGTTAGTTAGGACATTAGTTCCTGACCGCAGAGATTGAACTTCCACGGAATCTGTGAAATGGGCGAGTCGATGTTCAAGAGGACGCATTGAAAACTACTACTAAACGTTGATGCCAAATAAAAGCACAGTTTAGGACGAGCATTCCGCTGCTTTCCCGCAACGAAGGGCGGAATTCGCGCAGGTGTAGGCGCGCAGAAATATCTTCTGACTTTCCGGCGGGTAAACCGTCGTATCTCCGCCTTTTCAATCAATCATCTTTATTCAGCATTTTTTGTCCGGAAGAACAGAAAAGAAATGCTAGGGTAGGAGAAAAAAGCTACAAACGCAGTAGCTTTACGAGGCTCCCACCAATAATTGACAAGGCCAACAGACTGTCATGTTATTATATATATATATATATATATATAGTTGCAGGAGGTCTTGTCGTTCAATGGGCCAGGAAGACTTGTAGAAGAAGGGGTCACAACCTTGCAATTATCTTAATTTAATACCGACAGTTTCGGACGGAGGACCGTCCTTCCTCAGGGTATACACAAGAATCCGAATTGCCAGGCAAGGGTAAGGAAATGAGGGGCTCGTTATTTAATGCATGTGAAGGAAACCAGCCATATGTATATATTGAAATTTTTCCTTCAAATAAACTCAGTTGTAATTTCAGCGCCGTGTTTGTCTCCTCTTTCTGTTCGTGTTGTTTAGCGCTGTTTGTATGTACTAGTCACCATGGAACACCAACTCGCCCAATCTGCCGTCCTTCTACATGTCACCGAAACTAAAGAAAGCATAAGGGAATGTTTTTTTGTTATTTTTGTGGCGTTGATATATGAGAAATTAATAGTGTAGTTATTTTATACCTGAAAGATAACCAGTTATAAAGGTGAAGACCCACGACCGCTGGCATCAGAGGTCGTCGGTTCAGATCTCAACGGCTGCATCTGGTTGTTTTCTGTTCAAATTTTTAATCAAATGTTTTCAAGGCACAAAATATTTAGAATGTTTATTTCCCATTTCACAAAAACAACAAACAAAAAAGTATAAAACATTCTCATATGCCTCTATTCGTTTCGAGAACTGTTGGCTGCTTTCATATGTATTTCATAACGAGCTCCTCATTTTCGTACACTAGTCTGCTCAATACAGCTAACGAGGGCCTCGGTTCTCTCCATCTTGATGCCATAGGTAGCAACAGACTGTTTTCGCACAACTTCCGCTCTAACCATTCGACCACGTGACACTCGTGATAATGCAGCACGTACTACGTCTCCACTCCAGTTATTGCAGAAGCAGAACATATCTTCAGTGCTGTATACGTAGACATATTCAGGGCATTCTTTCTTTTTTTTATCTAAAAAACGTCTAGATTAGAAAAATACAAGAATTCCAAGATGCCTATTTTGTCATTCCACTACTTTTGTGGGCAAGAAACATTCGAAGTTATTGTAAGAAAAATGTAATTCGTTTCTAATTCAAAAAGATAAGAAAAAATATTGGCAAAAGCCTAGGCACCCATTAATTGAGTGCGCTAGACTAGGCTGAAATATGGTTTTGTGTTATTTAGGTACATAGTTCCGTAGATTCGGTGGTCGAGCATAAAGCTCAGAGCACTCTTGGCTTCTTATAACTCGCACGATTCCAAGGGTGGATCTCCAGCAGGAATTAAGAGCTACATATAAAAAGTAGGTGCTCCATAACAAATTAGGGCACTCCCAATAGTAGTCGTAAATAGTACGGTAAGCTGAATGCCCATTGCTCACTACAGCAGACGTCCGTACGACAGTGCTTAACTATTCAGCTAATATAGCATTAGCGTCGTGTACCCGGAAATGTACGCAGATTCGCTGGTTCCGGTTACGGTCGGGATGCAATATTCACGAGGACCGAAGCAGCCGTTCTGCTGCCGCTGCTTTGTTATCTGTCCCTGCACCTTCCTTCCTTGTTCCTCCTCGTTACCATAAGGACACGCGCCAAACAAACTTGCTTGATTGATGAGCATGCGTGGTAACGAGGCCCGTGTAGCAAGAATTGTGTGGGGAATGCGCGCAGCATGAAACGGAGGAGAGTGTCTATTGTTTTGCTTGTGACACTGGTGCTTACCGACATTCACATAGGTTTTCTGGTCTTGGATATGTATCTCGTAATGGGACATTAGGTGCCCCTTTACTCAGCTTTAGAGTGGAAATGAAAGGGCAGAGCGCCTGCTGGTAAAGCAAAAATGTATTAATACATTTTTAATGTCGCTGAGTTTCCTTCCTCACTCACACAGTTAAGTGACAATTATTCTCTCGTTCTGACAATAGATATGGTCGGGATCTTTTTGTATGCTTGCTTTATCTAAATAGGCCGCAGATTGAGATACAGGTATTCGATAGAACGATAGGTTAACGCTAGGAACTGTTATATCTGGCTTCTTGCTGGCTGAATCCATGGAACAAACGGCAAGCTGCACGGAATAAGAAATGATGGCGTTGTTTAGGAAGTCCATAGAGATACACGGGGGATGGTAAACAACGAAATGAAATTCGCATCCGCCGCAGGTGGGCCATGAAACCAGGCTATGTAGATTTCCCTGAAAGCTTACTCCGTTCCACCTATGCTAACGTTCATGCCAATTGGAATTTTTTCGTTATAATCTGCTCAAGCTATAGGGTTTCTGTCCCGCTCATAGGACGCATCCTATAGAGGCAACATGTAGCACAGCGGAACAACCTCACTTTGGCCACTTCAACTGTAGCCGGCCGATTGAGACATGTGGTTTAGAATATTTGCTGTTTGGCGCTGGATATGACCTTTATTGCGGCTTCAACAGCGTCCACAAAACGCCGAGCTCATTTCGTGCATCACTTGCGGTCAGCTGCTACGACCCCTGGTGCCGGTCGTAAGCTGCCGGCCGTAATAACTCTGCCTATTTCGCTTCACCTGAAGGCGTGAAATTTTTGACGTTGTGGGCCACCTTGTGCTTCCAGTTGTCTTGGCTTGATAAGCAGTCACTGAAAACTGTCGCCCTATGTTCATGCATTAGTAGAACCAGGGCTCAGAGGGCCGGTATTATGCTGTGTTGCAGACAGCGTTTATAATACAAGGATAACCGTCTTGCATCCTACAGCAATATATTTACCTGACGTTTGTTCAGTTAATGTTAGCATTTGTTCTTTCATATACTGTATGTGTAAACTCTGAGCACGACTGCATCGCCCCTTATGTAATGTGCATCGCTCCTTACGTAATAAGCTTGCCCCTTGTGATACAAATAGAGCAAAAACAGCCGATGGTGCGCGTAGAGCCTCTCTCTCCTCTCAGACTCCCAAGATGCAAAAAAGACGAAAAGAAGGGAGGAATCGTGAATGAAGATCCAGAAACAAAGAAAAGTGAATAAATAAGCACCTCACAGCAAAATATGCGCGTCAAAAAGCGCCCATATGAAGGATGAACGGAATTAATGCTAGTGGTTCCCGCCAATCTTTATTCAGCTGCCGTATAAGCAAATGTCAGGAAATAAGAACAAAAAAAGGTAAACACAAGGAAGCAAACAGAGTCAAGGGCAGCTAGACGAGAGATCTCGGCTTGCTTTGCTTGCCTGGTGACATTCTTGACAGCAGCGGCGCCAGGGGTGTGTACCGTCGTTGGTACACACCCGGGGTTTCGGGGAAGACTGACAGCTTTGATAGCCACCCCAGCGTTGCTGCTGATATCCGTTCAGGCGCGCTGCTCCCTCTGCGAAGCCGGTCGCTTCCTTCGCATTGCTGTGGTCCTTTTTGATCGGCACCTGCATTTGGCTAGACGTCCGCTGCAGTGTTATTCTATTCATTTCATGCCGACCCATTAGTTTTCCTTTGTGTGGGCTCGTCTTTGCGTTGCCATGGCCTGGACGCTCACATAAGATTACTTGTTCTTGTGGCAAGACTGGAGACCAAACTGGCTTGCTGCAAATAAAAAAAGGCGTGGTGAGGAGTTCCAAGAGTTTGAAACAATTTCAAAAATCAAGAAGCTTGGTGAAAAGGTCCTTTTTGGAGAGGCCAAATAGTTTTATTATTCTTCTAAGGGGTAGAAAATAGTTTAGGATTGGTACTGCAACCTAGCGGCCGCTCTCCGAAAGCGAGCTTTCTGCTGTGTCGTCCATGTGCCAAATTTGAGTAACAATTTTAGAATTCCTTTTGAGACTTAGTGCGTCACAGTAGCCGTCTTTCCCGTTTACAGCAGTTGAGAGACGAAGAACGTGCAGTTATGAGGCGCAAAGGTAAATACATCGAACCGACCTGCTGTTGCTAAGAGGCTAGTTAGCACAAAACGAAAGACACCAAGAAAACTAGCCCTGACAGGCTCTAGTCTACCAAGCCCGCTGGGCGGTTAGCGCAAGCCCAGCTAAGGCATTAGGCCTTACTTTACTTGTATGATGTTCGCTCTAACATTTTTAAAAATTAGCACCAATCAGACCAGCTGCAAGTTTCCTCGTATCTCTGTCTCGCACACTTGGTTGGCTGGCCTAGCGCGTAAACATCGTCCGTAAGATATTGCAGTAATGCTCCAAAAGCAGGATTGAAACTGAGTGTGACCCTGGTTGGTGCTGATTCCTTCACTTCTTTTTTTTTTTGTGCCGTATTTCTTTCGATCCACAGTACGAACTAAGGATGCCCAACCGATATTGAACTTTTCCGAACCGCATTGCTTCAGCTTTGCAGGCATAAAAGCATTGAAGATGAGGATGTTTCCCACAAAACCGGCATCTTGTGTCTGGTATAACGATGTTGAGAGCCAGCGCAAGCTAGCACTAAACATCAGGAATATAGCCTGGGACAGTAAAAACTTCATAGCGACTTATCATTGATTTCTTTGACGAGAGTCGAGAGAGAGAATGTAGTAGATGTGCACAGGAGACTACTCGTGATTACGCTGAATTTTCATAAACAACTAAGATTTCCTAAAAGACAAAGGTTGAGGGATTAGGCCTTAAAAGACCATAAAAATCGTCCGGAGAACAAATGTCTACCTGTGGTGGTACTTAGTTACACCGGATCCCGTTTTGACGCGGTGACATCCTATATAGGCGACCAAGATGACTTGAAACATTATGGAAATGGTTTTAATACGGCTTGATTCGCTCCTTTATTTTATTCCTTTTTTATTCGCTTTTGTGACATCTAGCAATGGCAGCTATTACTTTTCTTCTGGCTCCGATTCTACCCTTTGCCCTCTGTACGCAAATACACACACAGACAGACAGAAAGAAAAAAATACCTTCTGGCTTTCCCCCTCGTTCTCTTTTCACTCACAAAACCGTACCATTAGCGTCTCAGACTTTTCTTTACGACTCACGAGCGCAAACAAAAAAACTAATGCTATGTGAGAATATCATGGTGGCGTTCATTATTTTTACGTTAGTCGCCCGATCAGCTCTCCTTTTGTGCCCGTGATTCTCGGTTGTATGTGGATGTGTCTCAATCCTGCTTCGCTTGCATACTTCTCTTCATTTGGTTACCCACAAACTACTGCTATGTTCTTTGATTCAAGCTTTATCGTTTTCTCGAGGGCAGATAGAGGTAAAGAGAAAACGCAAAGAATGTCCAATGCCCTTGACCTTCCTCATGTGTCTTCAGGCGAGACTGCGCTGCGCCCGGACCTCAGCCGCATGAAGCAACTGGTCGAGACACTCGCGAAAAACTGCCAGCGTTCTTTTTTGAAACAAATCTTTCTGGAGTCTTCTGATCCCAACGAACGGATTTCGCTACAGACCTATGGCGTGAAGTAATCGCAACATCTTATCCATAATGGTGGAAAAGCCTTTTTTGTTTCCTGATGTATTGAACTGGGCGTTGTAGGTGCGCATTTCCCAACCTGCATGTAATGTAGAAGTATTGCCCGCGTATTCGATTTAATCCTGGTCCCCTTTCGAAGCTATTTCTTTACTGAAGCCACCAAATGCTGCAATGGATGCTCATCGGAGACTGTAAACGTTTCGCAAACACCATCGTGTCAGTGTCACAATCTTTAAGGTGGCTCGAGCAACACGGCGGACCATTTCACGTTATTTAAGAGGTCAGTACTACCAAGAGGAAAGCCTAGCTGGCCAGTATTATCACCGACGCCGTTACAGTTGCATCGCCAAGACAGATCCGCACTTAAAATAAAAAAAAAAGATTTCCACATGCAGGCAGTATAAACTGTGGGCGTTGTTATCGTCTTCTAATAAATCTGTCAGGAAAGTATAAACTGCGACCGTTGCTATCACGCATGCATCCCATCTGTCAGAGCTCTTGATGAGCCAACTCTCGACAAACTAGAAAAAAAAATTACTAAAGCAGATGATTGCCCCGGCTATGGTTTATGATTCTTGGGGGTTTAGCGTCCCAAAGCGACTGGGCTATGAGGAACGCGGTCGGGAAGGGCCCCGGAAATTTCGACCATGTAGTGTTTTTATTTGGACTACGTTTGCAGTTGTGGACGCGAAACGTTTCCTAGAATTTTCATAAAACGCTCTTGAGAATAGCGTTTATGAAACAAGTGCTTCAAAATGCTTAGCAGCGACAGCTTCATACCCGACACTCCTAGCAGCAGGTGTCGTTTGTCTAAACACAAAACCATAACATATCGCAACAGTCGTGATGCGAAGCAGGGAAGAAAATAAATTATGCAGCTACCGCTCACTACCAGGAGGGCTTTTCACTGCTCGCCGCTAGCTGCACTAGTCGTATTTATTTATTTATAAATAAATAAATAAATAAATAAATAAATAAATAAATAAATAAATAAATAAATAAATAAATAAATAGAAATATAAAAACAAAATAAAATAAAAAAAATGATAAAAAAAGAAAATGGTCTGATCCACCAGTGAACTTGAGTTCGGTGGTAGACAAGTCATCGGCGTGAAGAGCTAGGCCACTTGACAAAAATCGTAGCCTTTGAAAAGTCTCATGCGTTCCTTTTCTCGCTGCAATCCGAAGAATCATCGGTGTTTCACGGCCTCCTGGTGGCGTGTCGTTCCGGAAACAAGACTGTGGCTCGCCGGTTGACTGGTCGTCTCGTGGCGCGTCTCTAAGTGGCTGTTCTCGTTTCGTACCTGGGGTCTCTTTGGCATATCATGGTCTGTTGGCCTATGCCTCGTGGGAAACCCGCTGCGGAAGCTCCATGCGTCGGATTTCGAACTCGAACTGCTAGAACTGCTCGCACTGCCGAACTGCGACTCCTACAGTCCGATTGCTTCGTGGCTTGTCTCGTTGTTAATTTATAGCTTCAGTCCGCAGATCCGCGCTCTTCTCTGATCCCCTCAGCGCCGCCCTCTGTCGGCTTGTCCTTTCTCTTTTCAACGCCGTAGCAGTGCCACTAAACCATGTGGCGCATCATACGATTCCCTCCCACGTATCTTCACCGAAAGGTTGAGGTCATTTTAGCTAGCGGTGAAGTTAGCCTTGCGGATTGTGCCGCCAATAGCACCCTTGCAGCGATACTTAGGAGCTGAATACGGTCCACAAATCAGGCACATGCCATACGCCTCACTAATCTACATGACGCTATACACAATCACCTATAACAGTCAAGAGTGAACTCTAGCTGTTACCATATGGAGTCCAAATCCTAGTTGTGGAGGATCTTTGAAAGAAGGCGTGAAGGCTCTTTTTACACGATTGTTTTCCACAGGGGTTTCTTCGCCGATCGCGAAACTGTACACCGTGACCGAATAAGCGTTGCTGACTATCGCGTGATTACGCCACTCTGATTTGGTTAAGCTGCGGCGCACTCGTGCGGCCGCAAAAAGAATGTGAATGCCATGCAAGGGCAGCTGACGTTTGCTCGGAGCCAGTAGTCAGTCTGGGTCTGCCGCTGTGGCTCAATGCTTATGCGCTCGGCTGCTGACCGGAAGGACGTGGGTTCCATGCCGGCCGTGGTGGTCGAATTTACATGGAGGCGGAATTCTAGGGGCCCGTGCGCATGTGCGATGCCAGTTCACGTTGAAGAACCCCAAGTGGTCGACATTTCTGGAGCCCTTCACTTTGGTGCCCCTCATAGCCAGAGTCGCTTCGGAACTTTAAAGCCTCACAAATGAAACCAGTCTGTCTTGCGCGTTGAGGCATGCGGCCATCGCCACGTGTATGTGGAACTTGCAGCCGAACAATACTCTAAAACCTTAACCTCCGCTTATGTACTCGACGGCAATCGTGTTGCAAACATTTGGTGTGGTGGAATGGTTCGAGAGCCACAAAGCACTTTGAAAGTATAGAACAATACCCGGCTTTCAAATTTCAATAAGAAATCAATGAACTTTTCAGCAGCGGTAACATTCCGGGTCATCATGCGATTACGAGACGCGAGCTAAACGCGCCTCCCTAAGCAAAGTACTGAAGAACAGGTTGAAGCCGCCTCCCCCAACATCACTCCGAGAGGAATTCAAAGGATGCGGCTACTCGACCTAAAATGCGCCACAAAACCCATTCATAGAATAGTCCTTCATAGGTTTCCTCATAGCAGAGAGTCCTACATATGACGTAACGAACTGTCACTGTTTTTCTACCTAGCTGCATTCTTTACAACGATGTCTATATTTTCAGGTAACACTGCTTGCATCGGTAAGTTAGAAATCGGCTAAGTGCTTTCCGCTTGCTGTAGCCGATGGATCTCCTTTTACAACGCAGATTAACCCGACAAAAAAGCAAAAATTCCACATCGAGTGCAGCGCCAGCTATATTTCAATAAATATATATAATTTTAAATTACACGAATGATTTTGTACTTTCGTGTCCAACAAAATTACGGAACTTCTATAAATGAAGTATTACTGTTTGTCCACCTACTATAGGCAAGAAATGACATGCAAATAGCAGAGTGCATGTCCAAAGCTCAATTTTACGCCAGCTGTCTGTCATAAGAGACAAGCGCGTTCGTCCTGTTTGCGATAGTTTAGCATGTTTCCTTAGACGTTCGTTTCCGCGCTTTGGCACTGGAGCGCTACATCCTCACCTTGCACCGATCTACACTTGCGCAGTGTGGTTTCGCTGGCGGCACCGAGTGTGGGCCACGTAAGTGAAGCGAGCGCTCTTAGCTCCCTGTCCTGCAGCGCCTTGAACTTGCTTCCATCATGGTCGTGTTATCAGCGTCTGGTTGCGATGCAAACAGCGAGAAAGACCTATCGGGTTGCGATCGGCATCCAACGCGACAGTTCTTGAATCGCGTGTTTCTGGTAGTGAGCGCAGCTTCGTCGCCACCAGTAAAGCTTAAATGCACTGAAATCGAATGTTCAAAAGTCAGCGAATGACCGAAAAGAGAGCACGCACCATTTCTCATTACCTAGTTGTGGAGCGTGTCATTGCGAAAGAAACAGGTCGAAAAGCTTCTACAATTATCAGAATTTTGCAGGCATTCTGCGGTGTGCGGCAACTGTGAAACATCCTATGTGGGCACAGACACCAAGTTACGGGCAAGAATCAAGACTTACTTATTGAGGCGGCACCAGCAGACACCGCCAGCATCACATCTCGTGGGGTACCGGACACTTTCATTCTGCGCCCGCTCGTCAACCATAAGACTGGTCTGCAGGAATCTGTCCTGCGAAGCATTGTGCGGTCGTAGAAGTCAGTGGTCTCAGAAGCAAATAGAAAAAAAGGGATTCTGTTTGCACAAGACCATGCATTATGGGCTACTGACAACTGGCTCTGCGTGATGTTCTTTAACGAGTCAGCGTTTTGAATTCAGTGAGACCAGCGTCAAGGAATACAGAGGGCCGACAGCACCGGGGCTGGCTCTTCCTGTCATGAGCATGTCGACTGTGCGATATGTGAGATAAGATTGCTTTAATGCCGTAGCCACCAAATTGCCTACTGCGACGCGAGAAGAGGTCTTCGTATTTGCTTAATTACGGAACCAGTAGACCTTTTATTAATGCGAGAGCATTATATGCCTCATGCGAAGGAAAATTTGTCCCCGGAAGTTGTCCTCGGAATGTGTCAACAAAAAGTGGAAACCGGAAGTGGTGCCTCTCACGTGACCTCAATCGAAAACAGAAATTCGCCGGCATTGGTGTTCAATCCCAAGCCCTCTGCGTCACGCCACAAAAGTTCGTTGGTTCAAGCGTGTTCGATTGGCACGAAGTAAACGCGTTGCGGTACGTACGACGCTAAAGCGTGTTAGGGATGGGTACTCATGGTAGACAATGCTTATATGCAAAAAAAAAAAAAGAAAAGTTGCTGGCATTCAAACGCAAATGCTCTCGCATTTGTCCAATGCAGCAGATTGCAGTGCCCTCCAGGTTTTTGTCCACAGCGCGACCAGAGGCCGATAACACGCCGAGGATAAAAGAAAAATGAAAGCGCTGCAGGTACGGGAGCTAATAGCGCTCCCTTCAGCAACTCGGTCCAGAGCTTTGGCAGCCAGCAAAACCGCGCTGCTCAAGTGTAGATTGGCGAAAAGTGCGGATGTAGCGCTCCTTTGGCAAAGCGAGAAAACGAATGTCAAAGAAAATAGAAGCAAAACTATCGCAAAATCAGATAAGCGCGGTAATCTCCAATGGCGACAAGCAGACGGCTTAAAATGGACCCTCCACCCCACGCTTCGCTGGTCGCATTTCATTTATTGCCGCTAGTACGTACTGGTCAAACTTAAGCTTGAAATGTTACCAGCTATGACGACTGTAAAAAAAAGCACGTTCAACTTTTCTTTCTAGCTTGAGTTTAACTCTGGGAAGAGCAGTTTTTGTTACAGTAGAATGCTAATACTTGTTTTCAAATATTTGTTCACTATGTTTGGTTGATGCCCAAACCAATATTGTTCCAAAAACTTTTAGCATCTGGAACGCTGTATTCATGCAAATGCACAGTAAGTCTGGATTGTCGTCCGGGAACGTATCTTGAAAAAAAAAATATTGTACCTCCGGAAATGCTACCTTTCAAACATTCCTTCCCCTTTTTGTTCAACCTTTCGCAAAGATACGAGGTTAGGACAGATCCAGACAGGAATTATTTATGTTCAATTTTTATTCTGTTTAAAAATGTGTTCTTTTACTGCTCATATTCTATCTGCAGGAATAATTTTCATGCCGCGGCGATGTTTGGGCTTTTCATTAACCTTTCACACTAACAAAATATTTTTCAAACTGAGGAGTGAGATTACTGGAACGGTTACTGGTACGCGGTGACGGCAGGATGGTGTCATCTGTTCATTTCCTCACGTGAAGGTAGTTCACTTGCGATGTGGAAATTCAAAAGAGAGAGTGTTGGTGTCTCCTGCTGGCCGCAGGATCGGGGATTACTCTCTCTTTTGCCATTAATGGCTACGGCGCGTAATTTTTGGTCTAAGAAAGAAGATTAGTTTTAATGCTGCGAAGTACACTCAGTGATGTCGAGGCAATCAGGCTTTGATTATCAGAGATGTCGCAGACCTCTGAGACCATTCCTTAAGCTCTGTATTTGTGTATGGGAGGGAGAACCCTTATTCTCACTTTTCGAGTCCTATTGGTATTTAGGAGGGCTATAAAAGCTCCAATGTTGCTTCATTGCCTGGTACTTTTGCCTGGTACTTTTGCCAAAGACGGTACATTCGTCTTCATAGCAGCCTTTAACGGAAGGAACACGGGAAAGACCACTTCCTCGAAGCGGTGGCCTTGTGGTAGAGCATCCGCCTCGCATTCGGGAGGTACTGGTTTCGATACCCAGTACCGCCGGGTACCCACCGGCTTCCTTAATGGGTACAAGATTCCCCTGGCCTGGTGCTCGGCTCTTATAGGGTGAGATGCCTGGGAAAAGGGTCATAGACCAAACAGTTGCCTTGACGGATCAGATATAAGTTCCGTCGCCAAGCAACCCTAAATCCGCCTCGTGCGGTAGAATCTCAACTTGTGGCCCTTTTTTCCTGCGGACGGGCTGCTTGGTCCTCACGTTTGAGGAAAGGGCATTGCGCTTGTCAGCCGTTAGCAGACTGCGAGTGCGTTCGAAACTGGGCTTGGCCCTCAAGGGGCGCAGCGGGGTTTACGGAGCTTCTCCCAAACGTGCACCCCTGAAGATAGCCGAGCGCCAGGCCGGAGGACGCTTGTACCCTTTTGTACCGGTGGGTGTCCGGCGGTGGGTTTCGAACCAACCACCTCCCGCAGCCGAGGCGGGCGCTCAAACCACTGGGCCACGACTGCGGATCAAAGGAAGTCTTCGATCCGCTGTACTCTGCATTGTTGTATCGCATGTGAAGACCCAGAAGGCCTGATTGCTCACACTTGTCTTAACGGCGACGGATATTGTAAACGCTTGCTTTCCTACAAATTCCTTGAAACAATCTGCTCCATTTATTTCACTAACTTTTCCACTGCTTGAAATGAATGTGTTTACCCTTCTTTGAACAGCATGGTGTTTTGCGTCCCATCCGCAACTAAGATCAAGACTGCACTCTTGAAAGGTCAGGGAAAATTTTGATATTTCAGTTTACGAGTGCTATTTCATCGATATTCACCCAAGATTTTTGAAGTTTTTTTTCCTTGGGTCACAATATGTGTCCAAACATTGTATAACTTTGTTTTTGTTATACGACAAGTAGCACCGACAAAATTTTTCATTTCCGCCAGTTAAGATCTTCTAACACCGCATCCGTGACATTTCATGTAGATGACGAACAGGAACAGAAAATATTTCCGACGTACACATTAGTAAAATGATATTTTATACATTTATTTTTCAGAATAGACCAATAATTAGAGACAGACTTTTGGTTTGAAACAGTACGAACACCTGTTCACTTGTGTTTCCTTTTTTTCTTTAGTTGCTCATACGAACGCAAAATATATGAGGATTCTAAGAATCAGTCTTCGCGCCTTTGGTTGAAAATTTATCGGCCCATCTCTACACGGTATAGAAAACTGAATAAGTCGAGGCGTTTGATCTCATTTATTTTAGAACTTTTATTTTTTTGAGAGCCATTCGCCCAGCCTCCACTAAAGGTATGGTGGTCTAGATATCCACGTAAAAGTTCCCCTTCCATTCCTCTTCCATTTGTTCTTTCAAAAATTTTCGCACTGAGTTTCAGTGACAGTTAGGGGTTGCTGTACCATCCCATAATCGACTAACTTGTGCTCTGCTAGCCCACTAGGCCTTCCTCATCTCGCTCCCCTTTGGCAGCTTTACACTCACCTGGCTATTTCGAGTGCACAAAATTCCTGGCGACTTTTCGAAAGCACTACTTTGAAAACCAATGCTGCTTCCGCGCGCTGTCATGAATCGTTAGTCAGTGAATGTAGAAAATACCAGCGAAGACAAAATCAACAGACTGAGGAACTGGAGCACAAAATTCGGCGCCATTTCGCATAATTTTGCTTGACTTTCAAGGCCATATGTTCTCATTGCTTCAAAATGCTTTCCGCAGCGCATATCTGAGCAAAACTCACGCGTCGATGCGGTACGCGAAGAGTGAGCCATTCTTAGCGAAGTGCTTGCCGACGCTTTGGACTTCTTTTCATAGCGAAGCAGAACCATCCATAAAGAACCGCCGCGTGCTGTGCTGTGACTTTTCTGATGGGAATGGCCTACGGAACATTGAAGCGGACGGGGACCAAATTAGATTTGAATGCGTCTTGTGGCAACGTCTTTGCGATGAGAGGAGGCTGCATCGGCAGAAAGCAGGATGCATGAAGTGGGAGACGGTGGTCCACGTTCACACTTCTTGCTTTTGCAGTATTCTCTCCATCGGCTTGCTTCTTCGTGCAGGCATTACATTCTTTATTGTAAGCGCCAGGCTTACAAAGGCGTAGAGAGCCATATAGAGTCCCCTCCTGCGGCCACTTCCTTTTTGAAAATTGGAGGCACACGGGCTCTCAATTAGGCTTTCTGTTATATTTCGGTTACCACTATCTCAGAATGGTCGAGATGTAAAGACAAAAAAAAGCAATTTACTATAAGTTATACAATTAATTTTTGTTGAATAATTAAATCTTTATGATTGGGATTATTTAGAAATTAATTACAGACCTCCTTTCGATGTGAAATAATATTTTATTATTTTTGTCTTTGATTAAGTGAGCTGCCGCTAGTAAAGGCTAAATGACAGCTTGTAGTGCCTGACGTATGAACTGGCAAACTGTGTCAATCATGTTTTTTTTTCTTTGCGGTAACCAAAAAAAAAAACGATGTATATTCCCCAAATATGATGATATGTGCTAGAGCGACGTCAAAAAGTTAACTGTCGGAAATCTGTCTAAATGAGCAGCAAAGCTGCGATCGAAGCTCTCGTGTAGTTGTCTTTAAGTGATTTGGTATCGAGTGTAAGACTCATCTGCGTCACTTCATTGGAGGAGAAATGCAAAAGACCTGCGCAATTTAACTGCACGTTAAAGAACCCAGAAGGCTGAAGTGAATCAGGAGCCGGCCACTACATGTTTTTCATCTATTCGGGATGCTTGGTCCGGTAAAAACACATTTTTGCAAAAACTCTATCCTTTACGCCTCTCGCCTTCCCTTCCCGAATTGAACAGAAAACGGCTCTCTCGGCTCCATGTGGCTTCTCGACGGCACACACGCGAGTAATAAGGGAAGAAAACTCCGAATAGGAAGCTTAATCACAACCTTCTTGACTGCCTACGAAAAAAGCAGCGGAAGACAAAAAAATCAGAACATGGGCCAGTAAAAAAAAAAGATATGTAAGCAAGCGCAGAATAATTTCCCAAGAAAAAGAACATAAAACAGAAAATTAAGATAAAGAAATTTGAAATGAAAAAATACTTTTATTTATTACGGGCCTTGACATAGCTGCTAAATTCACGGTAAATAAAAGTACAAAATGCAGAATTTGCCTAGTCTCGCTATTTATAGCATTTAATATTTTCAAGTAGTTTCCTGAGTTTATAAGAAAAAAATAATTCGCTGTTGTAAAGCGGGCAAACAACCGGATGCGTCTATGGATGGAACTAAGCAGTCGGCTGCCAATTCTTTCAGCGGTGACAAATTGCAAAGCGCGCCGGCATGTCTCTATTCCTGTTTTCTTTCCTACTCGTGGAATTGAATGTGAAGTACAAAGGAAAATCAACGACAGCGGCAAGACCAGACAAACGACCAAGGACAGAGCTTGCTGACGTACCACAGCTAAAAAGGGAAGTCGTCAGAGGAAACACATACGACGCATTCGCACTCGCATTTCCAAGGAACCTGAGGCGCTGTATAACAGGAGATCAAGGGCTTTACTTTCCTTAGCCACTTTCTAGAACGTATCTACTCTTGAACAAAAAAAAAGTAGTGAAGAGGAAGAAAAATTCGCTTTGGCTTAGGTTGGTTAAGCCCGATAATTGCGAAAGCAATATCCGTACTTACGCCATGGTACAGCTGGTAGTGTAGCTGGTGGTGGTGCTTGTGGTTAGACTTGTGGTGATGCATCGGTTATACAATCCAATCCAATCCCATCCAATCCATTCCGTTCCAATCCAATCCACTGTTATCCAATCCAATATAATATACTCTAATCTAATGTAATCTAATCCAATCCCATCTAATCGAATCTAATCTAATCTAATACAATCCAATCTAATCCCATCTAATCCCATCTAATGCAATCAAGATCAAATGAAGGTCTATGGTGGTCACCGCCGCGGCACGATGGTGGCCACCGGCCGCGGCACGGCAAAGGCGTGAAAGTGCTAGTAGTATTGCTTTCGCAATAAAATGTAGGCACCAAGAATAAAAGCAAATTGAATTTTGTCTATTTCCAGTATCGCCATTTAGTTAGCGGTTTTGTTATTGAATTACTGTCTGGACTCGACGAGCTGCATCGCTTTTTTTTTCTTCCTTAGCGGTAGTTAACAAAGAGGCTATGGCCACAAGCTCGGTGTCAAAACAATTATAAATGGCTCCATCATGACATTGGAGTGTTTCTCCATTGCAGTGTTCGTAATGCGATAGCCTGAAAAGTGTTCTGGAGAAAAAACTGTGTCGTTGGTCGTAAACACCAGTTTGCTCGGAAGAAGTGACGTCATTTCTGGTAGAGGCATCGAGAGCTTCTATTGCTACTACACTGCCAACACATAAGGTAATTAGATACCCCTTTGAATTTTTGTTCAACTTCAGTTCATAATTCATGGGAAGGAAGCTAGGATGACAAGTTGGCTTCTCTTGTTTACACATACACAGGAATACACATCACAACCTTGAACGCAAATATCACCGTCATGCAGTCTCGCGGTGTCGTATTCTTGAAGAGGTTTAAGCCTTCGATTCCTTTCTTCTTTTCCACCGCGAAACATCCAGCACCCCTTTGCAACTCCTGTTGAGTACTTATCCACTGTCTTCCTTTATACGAGCTTGCCAGGCAGCCGTGAGTGATAACGTAACACGACAAAAACGTGATAACATAACCAATACTCAGGTGTCTTCATAATTAATAGGAGGTGCGCTTTTTTAAATTAATTATCTGCAAGCAAGGTGTCTTGGAGTAACAAACCATTTGGAAGAGGTCTCTACATGCCCCAGGATTAGGCTGCTGCTCGGCGCGGGCCCTCATTATCACTTTCCGTTTCATCCGAGGTGTTTCGATAAGAAATAGAAGTCCCTCTCATGGTCACTGCTAGGAGTGGGAGGGTTTCTGTCCTCAAGTAAATCAGTGCCAGATTTTCTTTGCTTTTCACTTTCTCAAAAGTCGCATTTTTTCTTCCTTTTCGTTTTCTGAGTCAGCGCTAATGCCGATTTCACTGCTATTTCGTTTATTCCCAGGGCTCATTTTGACTGTAGGGGGCAGGGACCACCACGGTAACGAAAACACTTGCAACGACTGAAGCCGAAAGAAAAAAGGGGGATTACGGATAGAAGATGGCTCGTTTCTGTTGAAGCTGCAGTTCTCTTTCATTTGAGAGCAACCAGAGCCTTCGACTTCTGCAGGGTTTTTTAACGTTCTGACCAAATAAACAGCCTCCACCGAGAGAAATTTGACGTTGGTCTACTGTTACACAATTTTGTATCGAGAGAGGATTAGTGCTACAAATTTCTGACGATATAATATTGTTTTTTTCTCCAACTGCCCTTGGCACGTAAGCATGCGCCTTTTTCCCTTTTAAATATAACCTAACATTTCAGTTTTCTTGTAAGAGATCATCACTGCGGATGAGCGACCAGCTTTTGGGATTTCTGCTTGAGTTAAAAGAGAAATCCACGCTTTTTAGTCCCCTGAATTCTCACTGAACAGCGGCCAATTAAGACCATTATCGGAAGATTTTCTGAGGAAATTGGGAAATAGCAGTTATTTGTAAAAGTGCTCAAAGTATATTTCCACATAGCAATACAAGGTCCGTAAGCAGGGATAAGTGTTGTGTAAGACATAACAGATTGCTGACATAGACCGTAAAACATCCTCGCAAGCTAAGCTCGCGGCAGTAAAAAAGAGATTACGTCTATGTTAAGAGATCATGCAGTGAAGTAAACCCTAGAAAGTTTCATCTCAATGGCGGTGGAGTGGTTGTTTTGTACAGGCGGGATGAGCCTTCCTGTGGGTCTGTCGACAATCACTCTGCATCTGCCAATTAATGAAGGACAAAGGCTCTCTGCCACTATCCCTAGAGGCCCCTTCGTCGCATTCTAGTAACATCTTCATTTGTGCATGTGTGTGGCTGAAGAAGGATGAACAAAGTAGCCTTCGTGCATAGGTGTTGTTTCCGGACGACACCTTGCGACTCTTCACTTACCGCCTCTCGTTCCTGCCTCTTCAAAATGCAACGGTACGCCATTTCCTTTCGTCATTGGGAGGGAGGTACTCTTATTTTGAAACAGAGCTTAAAACAGTGTGTAAATGCCTTCTTTTTCTGGTTTTAGCACCCAACGCATCAACATTTGCAGGAGAAAAAGTTGTAAACCATCGTGCCGATATTTTTATACTACAAGGTAGACTACAGATAGCGGGAAAACTTGATCTTCTGGTCCTGTGCCTCGTGGAGTGCCATGAGCATATTCTTCGCACAGCTGGCGCACAATTACAGGACATCGGCCTGTCACACTTCGTGGCCAGGTACCCCTCAGCAGGCACAATGCATGCCGCATAAACACCTACGACTATGTTACAATCTATTTTGCGACTATGTTTCAAAAGAAAAAGTTACAATCTAGAAAAAGGTGCTACAGCAGTTTCCATTGCTAATACTTTTCAGCACAGATTTTTCCAGCAATCTCTAACTCGATTTCTTGTTTTATTTAACTTCACTGCGATTACAACATTCATGGTTTGGTCGGTTGTGTGTCCTTCTTGTTCTGGTCCTTTGTCTGCAAGCGCTGTTTTTTCTCAAGATGAACGGCAAAGCTATGTGGTTTAATTTCTCCCCAGATAGAAATATATCTTTTTATTCTATATCCCTTCCTTTAGTAAGGACAAAATTCCAAAACTTCCATCAAAATTTCCATGCGTTATACTTGGCTAGCTGTTCCATTGATTCGGGTGCAACCCCGAGGAAGTATAACAGGAACGTGGACACAGCGACAAAACGGATGGAAGAAGCAACAGAAGATGGTGCGCGGACGGATGGAAGAAGCAACAGAAGATGGTGCGCGGCACAACCAACGTGCATTCATTGAATAGAGGAATAAAACACGCCATGGCAAGGAAAGAAATTTAAGCGAGAACGTTGTACAACGCTGAAATACAACACCAGAGTGCGGCGAGACACCTCATTCTAAAACGACTGACCCATCGCTACTGAGTGCATTCATCACCGCTGACAAGGTGAAAAAAAAGGCAACTTATATTTCTCGTTTCTGCTTTCTTTTTTTCTTTGAAGGCTGGTTTAATGCGGCCGAACAAAACTGTCGAGGTGAACTTCCCTCCGTTCCACGGCGAGTATTGTCTGCAGTGGTTCCTTGAATGAGGGATCGAGACGTCCAGAAGTCGGCCTCTCGAAGAAGTTCGAAGAAGCAGCCCACTCTGTGCAAGGCAATGACGTTTCGTGACCGCTGGGATCCCAGAATCCTCGAATTTGAGGCCGGCGAGCGCAGTTTATTCGAGAAAACAATTATTGCGTTACCGAATTCGCCGGGCTTAGTCTTTATAGGAAGTAATTAATAAGGTAATGGATTTTTGTTCGAATCAGTCGACCTCCTCACGATGCATTACCATCAAAGCATGCAATTTCAGCCTGGTTATACATGCTCCGAAATCTATGAAAGACACTCGAGTGGAACAGAGGTGAATCCAACGTCGAGCGGAGTGGGTGATACTATAATAAAGTAATTTTCGCTGATCACACGCTTGCAATAAAACTTCTTGCAGTACTTTAGAGAGACATCTGAAGTTTTTGTTTCGTTGTCGTTTCACACACAGAAAACTCCCAGAGTGATGTTCGCAATCAGAAAGGAGCTACACAGTTTCGTGCTTAGAAAATAAATAAAATGGGCATTTTTGCAAACATGCATCCTGGCATAGAGGACTGAATGGATGCGAGATTCGTCCGCGGCCTTTCAGGTTTATAGCCCCCCCCCCCCCCCCCCCCCCCCCCATTTGCTTGAGTGCATTTTAAATGGGCTTCGAGAAAAACTTGAAAACAAATATCCTGTGAATAGGCAGATTTTCAACAGTGGAGGGTGAGGTGTGGAAAGATGGCGGCGGTGTTTTGTTCTTTTAGATAGTTAACACACAAGGAAATTTGGCTTCCTGGTGCACGGGGGATACATTCACATTGTTATTTACAACGCCACCGCGACGGATGTTCTCAGCCTGATAAAACGTGCTAGATTTAATTCATGCATATGAGTGCACGGACAAAAACAAAACGGTTTGAGTCCTTATTATGTCGAACAAAGTAAAAGTCTTTCTACGATACACTAGGTCCGTGTTGAGGGTGCTGTATATGCAGGCGAAGAATATTACCCAGTCTGCCATGCAAGCGAGTGAGTATGCAAGCAAGTCCCGAGGAAACTGTGAAGATAACGGGTGAAATCCAAGCGCAGATATGAAATAAAAAAACATTAAGATAAGCAGAGCTCACGCCAAGTGCCGAATGTAGCGAGAGAAGGCAATAGGATTGCCTTCGGGCCACTCCCCTTAGCGACAAGCGACGGGTTTAAAACGAGATTTGGATAGGATCCCAGATGCAGCTGAGCGGATCAGGGATCCAGCAATGGGCCATGATCGATCGTTTTTGTAATAAGATGCCCTCCGGGCCCTCAGCTCCTTTCCCGCGCGAACAGCTTCGAAGCAGTTCAGGAAACTCTTAGTCACCGTCAAACCATTTTGTTTTTTAGAGCTCATTTTATCCGTCAGCAGTGGTACTTCGAAAATTTCTTTGTGACACAACGCCTTCGTTCTGTATCTTCCTTATCTCTGTAATTTTTCTTTTTTTTTATTGCTGTAGCGGAAGCTCATCTCTGCGTAACATTCGTACGCTTCTTGGCCCGGAAGAAAGCGTCGCTGCATCCTGTTTTCGTGCATTCAAGGTGCAGACGCGATGGAGTCGCAGCATGTTGTCTTCCCCAGACTGCAATTCCGGACTAAGGGACCAGAGAGGCAGGGAAGAATGAAATCTCCATAAATAACTACAAAAGAAAAAGCGACAGGTATCAAGCTACAGCAAAAAAGGAGAGAAGTGTACAGATTGCAAAAGTGCACAGAAGAGCTACACGAAGCAAGACGAAATGAAGATAAGATTCACACAAAAGATGTGCATGGGCTCTGCTGCAGAAGCGGCAGCAACGAACTGAGAAATCCCCTGGATTTGTGAAGGGGCGATTGGAGCGCGGATGTCGTGTCGGGAGCGTTCTGACGGGCAGGCGAGAAAGATGTGCTTGAGTTTGACATAAAGAATTTGCCAAAACGAAGGAGAGGAGCTTGGCCTAACAGAACTGCTTTCGAAAGGTTAGGCCTTCTCTGTTGTGTCGCCCGCTTTTCGCGCACGTTGTCCTGAAATGGTTCTTCTGTCGTTTACATTTATGCCCAGCTTAATGGTTTGCTGCGATTGGTGTGGCACATCAGGCGATATTGCCTTCGTAGTTACGTCACACTTCTTAATCCCGTTAGTGTGACTATCTGAGTGATATTGCCTTTGTAGTTACGTCACATTTCTTAATCCCTTTTGTGAGACTATCTCAGTGATATTGCCTTTGTAGTTACGTCACACTTCTTAATCCCGTTTGTGTGACTATCTGAGTCACATATCTACTACGTTGATTGAAACCGGGGTTCTACGTTTTGTAGCGCGAACTTAGTGAGCTATGAAAACAAATCCCATAGTAATAATTTGCAGAACCTGTTCGCATAGTCTTCTAGTTTTATTTTAGTTTTGAAAAATGCCTTCTTCCGCTGGGTTTCCTTCTATTGTTTTTATGATGCGGCCCCTCAGCAGAAATGCGTTGTAGTTATGACTACTAAAGTGTCTCCAGAAGGAGAAGTGAAAATATAATGCTATGTTATATTCTTTTTTCTCTACTTCTCAAACATACTGTCACCACTTTTATGGCTCAGCCAACTTCGTTTTTGTTGCTTTCAATTTTTACCGATATTTTCTAATTTCACGCGCTCGGTCATAGTGACATGTGTATTTAACGAATAAAGTAGCGAACACCTCTTCAAAGACAACAACGAAACAGAGTGGCATGCGGCGGGACGCTCATAAGAATTGAGTTCACAATGAGATGATATTGTGGCATTAGCTTGACTGACTTGATTCTGTTCTGATTGCAAGAGAATGTTATTGAATAAAGCTCGCAAAAAATGCTGAGAAGTTAGTTAATAAAGCACAACCGGCTCTAATGCACTACCTTTTTACTGAAATCATTTTGTCATCAAATGATAAGAGAAGATCTCTAGTCGTTGTTCTTGCCTGCGCTCTGGCCTTCTAGTGAACTCAATGATTGCATTTTTATAAGGAGTCCCCATGTTAGACAAAAACCGCATTGTTTTGAAAAAAGCTACATGTGTTATATAAGGATTTAGCGGAACGTACACTCGGCAGGTTTCTAAACTACGTTCTCAAAAGAAAAAACCAGGTGAGCAATCTTTCCATATTTGGTCCTTCCATCTTTGGCGCTTTAGAACCAGTTTATCGAACCTAAAACGATATATGCATTCAGTGGGAGAGAGTTAAGATGGCGAACTTAGGAATCATCAGTAAGGCATGTTGACGGGTTAGTTGATTTTTCACCTTGAAACTTGGCGCTTGTCCGTTGTCTCCTCGTCTCTTTTTGTGTCGTGAAATCATTTGCGCCTAGGTGGGTTTTTTCCCAAGTTAGCAATCATCACTACTAAAATTTGAGTGGATTACTTTTCTCGTCAAAAACAAACGCTGTTCTCCAGCTGTTGCTTGCTTTTCCTCGCTGACATGCTCATCTGCGTGGGTGGTAAACTTCTCCCCTAAATTTTTCTTGTTTTTCAGCCAGCAATATCCCAATATAAGATGATTTGGGGGCCGGGCAATCTCCAGAGATCTGTCACGAGAATCTTCACAACAGCTCCATATGACGCAGTATTCGCGGCTGAAATAACCAAAATGTATATAATGAATCAACGGAAAGAGTGGCTCACGACTGAAACCGTGGCGGATTCCGGCGAAGAGCGATTATTTGAGATCCCTCGTCAAGCGACTGATCCGGGGCCAATCTGAGCGGTGCTACCTGAAAGCTTCTCAGGCACCACTCATTATTTTTTTCCTGTGGCCGAAACGGACGTGAACTGCAGACTCTGGAAGATTTGAGTCTCACATGGCGCGGGTTATTACCAGCAGAACAACTGTTTGCATAATGTGATGTGTAGAAAGGGGGTCGCTATGGCCACAGACGCTCCAAGCCTACAAGTAGTGAGATTACCACGTCTTGCCACGGCTGCGCATGAATAAAAAAAAAATGAATTATTCCTTCCTTCCCTTCTCAACCATTGCTTTTCTACCCCACCCCGCAAAGCTCCCCTTTTCCCGAATTGTTTTTTTACGTCTTTTACTTCGCAGTCACTTCAACCCTCCTTTCAACGCATTTTCTTTCGCCTAAGAAATGAGGAGTGGCCGGCGACAAGGGGGGTATTCAATATATGCCTTTCTTTAAAGGGACACTGAGGAGAAATTGAAGTTGGCTTGTATCGACAGAATACCAGCTCCTGATTACAAAAACGCCACTCATACTGACAACAAAGCTCTTCTAACGTAGAAAACAGCAAGAACCAAAATACAGGTATCGCCGCCACAGGCCAAACTCGCAAGCACAAGCGTGATGACGTCATAGGACAAAACAGTGTTGCTAGAACCAATGGCTCTAGATACACTGGGACACGAGGGGCACGAATCACTGAGGCGCCGCCAATGCATGCGCAAATCTCCTTGACGTCGCCAGATGGCGCCACGTACCCGGCAGCTACGCGCGCGCCTGCAGCATCGGGACCAATCAGAGCCTGCTCACCGACGGTAGGCGGGCTCCCGGTATTCCGCTAACGGTAACAAGGTACACGGTATGCTAAAGGTGTCTATTTGCGAGAACTTGGCAGACGACTTCGAAAACGGGAGCCATCGTAACGCTGGCAAAACGCCGGTGCAAACGTAAACGAAGCGACGGTAGCGACGGCTGCAATAGACGATAGATGCCTTCAACGTGCGGCCGGCGCTAGCTTTCTTTTCGGCTGCTGCTAGGCCGCACTGCTGGCCGTCAGAAATCACGGAGTCTGCGTTACATCATGCGCATGTCATGTTTCACGTCATTTAGTCCTGTGCCATCATAAGAGAATCCCAAGTTTTAATCAGAGCGGCGCGAAACACTTTTTCAACTTCGAATCCAAATTTCTTAGAAATAAATGCATCTTTCGCTGCCGGCCAAGTGGCAACAAAGCCATGCAATGCCGAACTATCGGATTTTTCTTTTAAAAAAATATTAATAGAGCTCTCCTCACTGTCCCTTTAAGCTGGGGTGCCTTGAGCCCTGCCCTGACAAATTAGGCCGCTTTATGTGGGCTTTTAACATAAATAACAACAAACGGTACCAACTAAAATGTCGATAATACCATGTTTCAGCTCCCACACAGGAGCTTTGTTACCAACAAAGACGAAACTAAGTTTTGTAACACTAAATACGACACATGTCGGTACCCAGACATCTAGTTTATCATGGGTAGAGGTGTCCATCACTTCGATTCAGCGCATGCTCTGTAGTCTGATTAATCACCGACTCGGAATACAGCCGTAATATCTGTGTTTTTCATTAGCAAGTGCACGTTCCTGTTCTCAGCCGGTATTGTGGCTGGCACGTGCCGAATGTTGGGCAAGAGCTTTCGAAGATCCGACCGATTCCTCACGCCACTCTAGCTTGCTCCAAGTCTTTGAAAATTTCCTGATTCGCCGATATAGCGAGCTGCGTAATCGGCACACGGGACTGCGTTTACGACGCCTGGGAGTGTTTCCTCTTTTAGTTCAACCTTTACTTGCGCCAATTCAATCCTCAGCTTTCGGGTTGGAACATGCGCAGCCTGTACTTAATAACTGTGTAATATGTGCCAGGGTAAAATTACGCCAGCCACAATATCGACTGGGCGCCGGCACGTGTCCTTGCAAAAGAAAAGAGCAGAGCATCACGGCTCTTAGCTCGAGTCTTTAATTATTCACACGACTGGGCATACGCTGAATCGCAACGATGGAAATCTGCTATCAGTGTACGCAAGATGGTCGGGTTACGTAATGAGCCATATTTAACACTTCATGTTATCATTCTTTTGGATGACGGCGTTTATTCTTTTGTCATGTCCAGAGGGCAAAACGCCTGCCTAGAACACGTTCTGGGCGTGTCTGGGGCTAAACATGGGATATATAGTGATAACATTTGGTTCAAAATGGTTGGGATGTAAGCATGTGCATTAAACTCTCAGAATTTCATTGTCACTTTTTTTTTTGTTTTCCTGGTCGCAACGTTTTTGGGAGCTGCGGAAAACATAGTTCTGAAGTTCTAGCAAGCTGTTTTGCCCTCTGCACTATACCTACCAGACGACCTTTCGTTTAACATGCCTTCAGGCGTGTAGCACCTCATGATTTGGTGCTGGCTAGCTTGCGATCAGCCACCGCGTGCAGCGGTGGCCAGATTTTGTGTAAATCACCCCTAGGCTATGCCTAATTCTTATACTTCCGAAGAGTTCCAGGCTGAGAGGAAGTGAGATCGAAAAAAAAAAGCCAACAGCATCAAAACTAGCCATCTTTGTTAACCAAGTAGCATGTCATTGAACACGGGAACAGGGGTCAAGGTTGTTCTCGATTAATGTTAACAGCTCTTGAGGTCCTTCATGAAATATAGCTGATGCCTGTGCTAGGGTTAGTCGTTTAGCCAACTCCCTCGAAGGAAACGTGAATGTAGAGAAACGTCCACGTAATCGTAAGGCTACTGGATTTTCTCACTATTCAGGGCCCCAGTTTCTGTTCCTTGCTTATAAGAAGGAAATGGTAATTCCACTACTAAATCTCTTCTTCATTCCGTCACCCCAAACTCTCGCTCAGCTTCATACCGTGGAAGCAGTAGTAGCCCTTGAGTCAGAGAAGGCACGGAACGGAAAAGCAGATATTTACAGGATGCAACCAGTGTACCAGCATTGGAAAACTGAGTGCTTCCATTTCAAGCCGCTGGTAATGAATTTCTTGTCTTTGCCTTAGCCTAAGAGAGCTACGTCACTCTCTTCGTGAGTTCTTCCCGTGGAGGCTATGCACATGTAAAGAAAGTACGCAGCTGGCAGTCACCTTTTCTTATTCTAGCCTCTGCTCTTCTCTCGTATGAATTGCATAAAAATGTATCTTTAAGCTGCTACTGTTCAGGCACTAGAGTTCCCGTTCTACTGACATTCCTGCTTTCTGCACCAGTAATTGGCATGCACCGTCTCTTGGAATGTGAGCAAAGTGGATTCCTCTGGTTCTGTCCTATTTTTTCCCATACTCGTAGGAGAACTGGAATTTAAAGAAATGACCGCTGAGTCAAATGGGCTTCTTCTCAAAAGTGGGAATTTTTCTTTGAATACTGTATGCGATACTTGCAGCCCTCAGTGTATGAGTGGATTTATTGTTCCAGGTGTTTGAGGGAGGCTCGCCCCTAATTTTTATAAATAGGGTTTTTTTAGGCAAAGTGGCGCTTCTTGCGCCACAGTTATAGCGATGTTTACCAACGTCAGCAAATAGGCGAATCATGTTAACCAGTAGAGTGAGTAATTAAAATCTAATTTTTAACTTTTGATTCGACAGCACGATTTCATGGGGTGAAATCCAACCAAGACTTTTGTGTGAATCCTCGGAGTAACTCGGGTAAACTCGGGTTAGTTCGGAGGAGTGTCGTGTCAGCTGCCGCCGAATGGAGAGAGGGTGTTGTGATGAACAGCGAGAAACAAGATTCCGTGCACATACTAATGCCAGAAAAAAAAAACGGCGATTAATAAACAGATGCTTTAGCTCGCCTACTCGGTTTCACTACGTTGAAAGTCTACCACTTTTTAACTATTATCAATAGAGGCCTGATTACAAATACCCATTTCTTGCCGGCCGTTAGTAATAGCCCTATCATATATTGTCTCGTGGTACGTGCGACACGGAGAGATGCGATTCGATGGGCATCGCTCTGTGTGGTCTGTAGGCGCGTGGTTCTTGAAGGACGCAAGAATGGCCCAGTTTTGTTCAAATACAGTGGCGAGGATAACCCCGTTTTTGGAATTTTAAAACCTCAAACAGCTATTACTAACGACCACCGGAAATCTGTAATCACAATGAGGCACCTAGCTGTAATAGTTTTTATTCATTCACCATAGTAGTTAACATGTTTGTTCTGTTTTCTGGCGTCCACCAACAGTGGCATTATCATGCCGAGAGAGCTACTCTTTACCTCTAAAACACCGTTTTAAGATATTAGAGGTGGGCTTCCCTGCAAAAAGAGCGGCTTAGAAATAAAGCGGCTTAGAAACCACTCGTCGTAGTTGAGTTCGGTAATGTTGTATTTTTGTTTTAGAAGAGAAATTATTTCAGAACCTGTATCGACCTTTGCAGCGGAGGTACTTTCCTGCTATGAAAAGGTAGCAAAACATGATGTATTAAAGGGAAGACATTAAAGAAAATAAGCCCATAGGCACCTTCGATGCAGAAGGCTGTCCGGTGAAGGGCTACCAATGGGCAGACTACATAAGAAAACTATAGGTTTGAAAAAAAATTCTTCCTTCTTCTTTCTATCCGGCTAGCGGGGAAGATTAATTTTTCTTCTGTTTTTCGTACACGTAGATCACATCCGTTTATACCACGCCGACATCCTCTAATCAACAGCGCTCTAAGAACATGTCTTTAGTGCTTAATTTACCACCCCTCGAAAAAAGACAAAAGAGACCTCAATTTTTCATTTGCTTTAACTCTTCCTTATTTTACAATATCCATTGGAATGGTGAATGGAGCACGGCCGGTCAAATTTCCATAAGAAGGCAATAATGTACTCGCTCTCTCTAAAGCTTTGCTTTGGTTTCGACGTACTTCGAAAAGGTTCTGCGACGGGCGTCAAACTCTACATACACAATATTTTCGAGACTCCACCTATTTAAAATGAGGGCTGCGGCAAAATATTGAGCCTTATATACAGTGAACAGAAAAAGCTCTATTAAAAAACTATTAATGTCAGGAGTACATAATGTAAGAGAAACAAAGTGCTGAAATAAAGCACCGCAAACGTTATGATTATGAACGCTTTGCATAAACCTACTACAGTTTACTGATAACATAAAAGAAGCGCTAATTCAAGGAATCAATTTCATCCACGACTAACTTTGTACGTCAGCGAGAGTTAATCGGTGACTCATGGTCTCACGGTCACCAACTTCCCTCTCGATGTATAAATGGACTACGCCGCTTTGATCTCGCGCTAAGACTTACAGAAAATTGCAGAAAAAGGCATTAGCTGACTGGCATACAGCTATAAATACAGTTTTTAATTACAGTACATTTAAAACTTCTATGGTTGTTTTGCCAGTCTGTCCCTGTTAGAGACAGGGCTTCTTTAAGTCCTTGAAAATTTTGCAATTTTGATGCAGAAGGAAGACTTATCGTCTCAAAAAGGCGGAAAAACTATAAGATGATTTTTCTTTTTCTTTCTTTAATATACTATTTAGAATTTTTTGTTTCAATTTACAAATTAAGCCACTCTTAGTGAGATAAACTCTGCAGCGTGGTGTAATGCGAGTTTATAGTATACTTGAGTCGGGTTACAAGGCAGATGAAGACGCACGAGCAATGTAGTTATTGAGAATAGGCCTTCAATTTTCCCGGTAGTAACAATATCCCAGTGCCAAGCGAGGAACGGGGCTTCCCAGTAGCAGCAGATGCTTAGAAAAACAATATACCAAGAAGATCTAATAGAAATAAGTTACTCACCTGTCAAACTTGAGAGCGTGATCTCTACTGATAGCGATGGCTGAAATGACGCTGTTTACAAAATGCCTTCATATAGCGTAATTTTGCTCCATCGGTTGACGATGGATAAGGGAGACGAAAAAGAAGGATGAACGTTTATGTCAGATATATTTTACCAAAATTAGGATCTAACCGTTATTACAAAAGCAGGTGCCACTCTGTAACAATAAAAAAACTATTATTATACAGGCGATTGGGGCAGACGGAAGAAAATAGATCTATTTTTAACGAAACTTCAGATATCATGTAGGGACAAGACTTCAAAAGTCGGGGTCAACAGTCTATGGACCACGTCTTCTTCAAACCAAGCCGATAGCTGTATTATTTCCCGGCAGCTGGAGGCCACACTTGCGGGAATGAAAGAGCAAAATTTTTACTTTCAGGTCCACGAGCCTGACCTACAGCCGCCGGCTACTTGCAGAGCTGCCGGCTTCGTTTGAATAACACATGGCGTACAGACTTTTGACCCCGTGCCACAAAGGCCGTTGATCTGGGGCTTACAGCGCCAACTTGTTCCGCTCCGCATATTCCTCTTAAGATAGAGTATGAAAGACTCGAATTGCAGTGATAGATGCACAGGACTGTCAACTTCTAAGGCCAACACAGGGGCACGCGTATAGGTTACACGAAAGCTACGTGTAACTAGAATCCACATCATTGCAGTCGTGCAAGCAGCGCGGGAACCATCTGCGCATGTTGGTTGTGGTGGTTAGTTTAGGTTATTGTGGTTTAACGTCCCAAGCCGACTCAGACTATGAGTGATGCAGTAGTGAAGGGCTCCGGAAATTTCGACCACCTGGGGTTCTTTAATGTGCACTAACATCGGAGAGTACACGGTACTCTATAATTTCGCCTTCATCGAAATTCGACCGGTTGTGGTGGTTAATTTTGAGATATCCAAAGTAGAGCAGATCGGTGTTCACCATAAAAACTGACGTCACTGTACGATTAACTACCGCCTTCATCAGCATTATAATAGTGATGCGCTCACTTCTCCACAGCCCTTATAACATGCCCATTGTTTCCCAATCCTTGTTTTTGTGCTGTAAAGAAGCTTGGAACTTGACCGTAGTGTTGATTATTTGTCGGCAACCATCGGTTGGAATCTACTGACATTGGTAAGTGCACCTTAGGCAGTTGCACGGAGCAGTTGCTACGCCAGCGTATACCAAACTTCATCACCAATCTGGCGCTGATATTGAGTCGCACATGAAGGAAACACCGGTGGCGTCTCTAGAGGTTGTTTTTTTTAATTATCTGCGAGTTTTATGAAAAGATTCTAGGTTTGACGCCCAGCGGAAAGGTCCAACAGTGTGGTTATAATGAACAACATGTAACTGTATTTCAAAATCACTTTGCAGTGCTTTTCAGAGCTCATTCTCAGGCATCTTTTGCGCAATTCACTATCCTTTCAGCAGACCTTAACGCTGACATCAGAAAACAAAAAGCACGTGCTCAACAGTGCTGCCGGCGCTATTGCTATAGAAATGAGAGTATCTCCACTGCTCAGCACATTGATATGAGCGAGGTGGCATAGTCACTCAAAAACAACGTAAAAGGAAAAAAACAACGCAGGCAGCTTGTTGCACAAAGCAACACCCAAAAGAGGACAAGTCGGCGTGTCGCTGTTGTCGCCAGGTGATCGCCCAGACGGGATTTTACGGAAGTCGGTTGCGTGCTTTCGCGTGGACCAGATACACACGATAGTTGTCGTTGACGCCACACGCTTTCCCCACGTCATGCTGCACTTCGAAGAGCGCCCAGCCGTCAGAGACGTTCGTTATGTACCTCTCGAGCTGCAGGAGAGAGTGGTGGAAAGTTATGATGCTACGGGTTGTTTTTTACACCGGCAAACAAGAAACCGCAAAAAACACCGAAAGCATGCGCCCAGATATTGCTACTACTTATGAATTCACGCGTTGTTGCAGTTCTAGAGTCTGTAACCCTTCAACAGGAGCATGAACTTGCGCGCGATGCGCTAGCAGAGATACTGTTGTGAGCACGTTGCTTGCTATAAGCGGCGTCTTGGGATATAGTAAAAAAGCATTTTTTATTGTTTATTTTGAGTATTACTCTCCGTTCAGTCTATCATTTCGTACGGAAGCCCGCGAATGGCATTTGTCAGCTGTTAGCTCTGACCCCAAAGACTTTAGCTGAACACGCCAAACGGTGAAAGTAGGAATCTTGAGAAGAATCACTTCAAAGTATGTTCGATGCACTAGTAAAGTTAGAGGGCATTACGTATGCTGCAACTCTCATTGCTGTCGTCAAACAGTTCTCAGCGACATGAACGCGCGCTAAGAGACGGTGGATGCGTGCTAATGAAAAATTCCATGATCAGTTTGAAGACAAATTACCGTTGGTGTGTAGTCGAAACAGAGCTCCGTAAGGATGACACACGATAGTGTTCAGTCTTTGCGACTGATTGAATTAGTTCGCTTTTAGACACACTTTTATGTGAGGAAAACTTCAAAGGTATCTCGTGTGAGATACATTTGACTGAATAACCCTGCAAAACTAAAGCATGAGATCCCGTTTACATAACTTTTTCATAATCAATATCATCAGTTATTACGGCTGCCAGCTAATATTTCACGTTAATAATCTTTATTTTAGAGGTATAATTCACACATCACTCATCCTCGCATTTTGATTACCGTCCTATACGTACTGTCGTATGTTCGCGATGATGCTTTCTAGTAGCTCGGAGTAAACAAGGCCGCTAATTGGCAAATTCTCCCAGCACTGTTCTATTTGGTTTAGAGTGGAGGGCTTACAGCCTATGCTATACCTATACGAGAACATGCCAAGCAAGAACCAACATTTCCTTGTTGTTGTTTCATACCTCTTTTTATAGGAAAATAAATTGCCGAAATACTTATTCGCTAGAGCGGTGCAGTGTAGCTTAGCTAACACCATGAAGTATAGTGAACACCGGTAAGCCGTAAGGCCGCTGTTAAAGAACTATACGAAGCTAATTTTAGTTGCGTGTTTTCTTTTTCCAAATGATGCATTACACATTAAAAGACATGGATCACCACGCGCTGTATTTACGTACGATCGCTAAATAATTTATAATTAAATTTCCTCGCGTACGCTGTTTCGGTTTAATCAACAGAGTGATGACTGCGGCGTGTAGTGGCTTTTAAGCAACGCATGCACGAATAAAAATGCGATATAGACGCGGGTACGTAATTTTAATTACAACACTTTGACCAGCCTGTTTCAAGAGCTGGAATGATACCAAACGGCGTATCAACCAACTTGATGACAACCATCACCCAGTTGATCAAGCCGAGACCATAACAGTGTCAAGAAGCAATACACGTATATTGATATCATACATGTATATTAATGTCTAACGCATGCAAAACAACCTTTCCAGTGCACGCCACTCGTCGAAATAGCCAAAATTTGTTAGGCCACAATGCTGACAGTAACCGCGTTCTCGAACATCTAAAAACTGATATGGATATTACTTACCGTAGGCTAAACACCTCTCAGTAACTAAGAAGCTTAACAGTAATAGATAAAAAGTTAACGGTTCAATATTTTTAACCAGCCTGCTAGTTAGCATGCCTGGGTTGTATTCTGGTATACTACACCCCTGGCAACGCTGTGCCGGAAAAAAGCGCTCTTCTAACTAAGAAAGCCCAGTTTTAAAAATTGTGTAAAGTCTTAGTGAAACACCCTTCGTGGAAACCTCAGCAGCCATGCAGGCATTGCGGAATCAGGGCGTAGAAGAGTCTTAAGTAAAAATACTGGAAGATCTATAACAACTGCACAGCTGCCATAGTCCTGTCCTCCATACAGTCAGCAATAAATTCTAATAATAAAGCGTGTCAGGCAGGGAGACACGATTTTGCCAGTGGTATTCATCGCCTGTTTACAGAAGTATTCTGAGGGCTGTATTGGAAACAGTTGGGGATATGAGTAAATGGAGAATACCTAAGTAATCTGCAATTGACGGATGATGTTTCCTGGCGAAATCATTCGGGGATGAACTGCAAAGCATGACCAATGAGTTAGACAAGCAGAGCAGAATGTTGGGTCTAAACGACATGCAGAAAACGAAAGTTGCGTTCAACAGCCTCGCAAGGGAATAGCGGTTCATATCTGGTATCGAGGTGCTGGAAGGGCTAAGGGAATACGTCTACTTAGTGCAAGTAGTGACCGCTGATCCGAATCATGAGAGGGAAATGACGAGAAGAATAAAAAATGGGTGAAGTGCATGGCAGCATCTCTCAGATAATGAATGTCAGTTTACCAATATCCCATAGGAGGAAACAACAGCTATATCTTAACGGTACTCACCTATGGGGAAGAAACGCACGGGAGGCTAACAAAAAGGTTTCAGCTTAAGTTAAGGACAACGCAGAGAGCTATGGAAAAAAATAATAAGTGTAACGTTAAATGACCGGAAGCGGGCAGAGTGCATGAGGTAACAAACATTTGTTAATGACATTGCAGTCGAAATCAAGAGGAAGAAATAGGCTTGTGCAGGGCATCTAATACGAAGGCGAGATAACCGCTGGTCCTTGAGGGTAACGGAGTGGATTCTAAGAGAAGGCAAGCGTAGCGGGGGCGGCATAATGTTAAGTGGGCGGATGTGGTAAAGAAGTTTGCGGGAAAAGGACAGCTTAACCCTGGCTGTTAACCCCGGCAAAGGACAGGGTTAACTGCAGAGATATAGGAGAGGCGTTTGTTCTGCAGTGGGCCTAGTCATGCTGATGACGATAATGTTTTAAAGTGTAGGGCGCTGCCTTTTGAGTTATAAGTTTTTTCCCTATTTTTTATTTTTTTAACCAGTTCACACCCTTCGAATTTTTTACCTTCAATTTGCAGCTCTTTATGTCTCTGTTCACGATTGCTGCATAGTTGCTGGTTTGTTTTCTAGCTCGTTTCCGCCACACTTATTCAACGCTCCTTCTGTACATGAATTTAAATACCTTAGCTGCCCACCTCCTATCATAGAATTTCCTCGGGCGTTCTGAACAGAATATTTTACTCCGGGCTCAGCCCATGTCCCACTAAACTGCCTCATTTGTCTACTGCTAATCTGTCAGAACCATTCCGATTTATTTCTTGGTCCGACTTCCGCCTTTAGATACAAAATTGCTTTCACAAAAATAAGCCTTAGCACAATTATTCCTTTGCAAGTACAGTCTGGAACAGAAGTCTGTTTACCGCGTGCTCCGTTAACGAAACCCATCACCCGGCGTCCACACTCGAGAGAAAAGAACACAATTTCTGCTTTCACCTCCACTGGTGTGGTCTCTAGCCACCGGCTAATAGCGAAGCTATCGGCTTTGTTCGCGGAACACGTGGTCCAGACACTTTCTCCCTGGCTGTACCTCTTTTACAGCCATAATGCTATCGGCTTCGTCATCGCAGCATCTCTTAGCCCTTACGCCCTGGTACACTTCTCTATCAGCATTGTGTCAGCCTAGAAATCTTATAGCCTTGTACTGTAAGAATCCGATCAGTTAAATCACTGAATATCATCAAACCTGAGAGAATTCTACTAAACATAGAACGTAGAACATTCTTTCGTGTCCGCAAGTATTAACCAGGGTTTGTAAATCTTCCTGGCTGTCAGCTAGTAGCCCAATATTGTCAGTATACATTAAACGTAGCAAACACTGCTCTTCTATCATTCCATCTTAAATGTACGAGAGATTGATTACCTAAATTCCCTCCTCCCCAGTTTCTTCCAGTATTTCTCATCCAAATCATGAACAACACGGGCGACAAGGACAACCTTGCCTTAACTCTTTTTGTACATCGACACTGTCGCACTCATCATCCCATTTTATGCACTTTCAGCTTACTGCCAACGACAGCTTCAAGCTGTTACAGCTCCCTTCACCACAGAGTGTCATGCCACTATCCACATTATAAGACGCATTGGAGAGGACGCGAACTATAGTGTAACGTGTCAAAAATTTCCTGGACGGAACGCAGGACGTCCGATAAACCGCGACTGGCATAGGAAAGCGGTCGTCACTACATTTGTGACAAGAACACTTTGGTGCCATCTCATAACAAATGTACGAAATATAGACAGTTGGTGATGTGAGCGGCTTTTCTGTGGTAAGAAAATAAGCATTGAAGGACGCTTAAAGCATGATTAAACGTACACTTTTAAATAAAATTAACTGCGCCCGCTACACCTAAAATACAAATACGAAGTGGGAACATCACAGGTAGCCTTGTTAGAAGTAGCCGGGCAATGGAATAGTTTCAGTTACATTTTCTCGGCCTCTGCGTACTGTCAAACCTGCATGCCATAGGGACATCCAGGTCGTCCACAAACTGCCGAAGCTCAGGAGCATAGGCATCCCAAACGGTATGCCTCTTACTTTCAAATTAAAGAAACCCGGTCCAGTAAGGTGCTAGCGGAAGTTCTTTCTTGAGGATACGCGGTAAAATATCCCAATAAAAGGTGAGACTCATCGTTCACCAAAGGCGGCGTGCGGTTATTGCACAATATGCAGTTTTGTGTGCAAAAAATATAACTTTTTCTTCAAGCCACGTTTTAATCGCAATATGAAGCTCCAAGAAAAACGTTTTCACGGAGAGCTTTACAGGCATCTTTTTCAAACCGACGCTCCCCTTTAGGTACAGAAACTGCAGAATCGTCACTATAAATAAAAAAAAAAATAAACTTTATAACACGCACATTTTTCTTTCACGCCCGATGCGGCGATTCGAAGCCCGGTGTCCCATTTACAGGCAGTGAACGTTCTGAGGTTAATTCTATATGAAAGCAGTATTGGCCACTTACAAGAAACATTAATAACCTTTACAGCACATACCAGGCTCCCTTCATAAAATACACGCCTTGAGTGGACCAGCGTTCTTGAAGAATAAGCCTCGTTAACAAAAAAATTTTTTTTGGCTTCAGCATTAGCTCGATTGACGATTTTTCAGTTTTTGCATGCACGAAGCCCTCTTCTTTAAGGAAGAATTAAGGAAAAACGATAGAAAAGGGTTTAAAGGCACTGATCGGCCCGAAAGTGGGGACCTGAATCCCACTCAAGCCACGTATGTTTTCAGTTCTCTTGTCTCGTACCTGCGTGGATGGATGGATAGGCAGACAAAAAAGAGCGGAGAAGAGGAGAATATGTAGCGGGTAAATCAATCCCTGCACTATTCCTCTACACTCCGAGAAATTCTGTTCAAGCGCGCAGTTTCAATCAAACTTTGTACATGAACGCATTTTTTTTCACGTACCATAAAATTGAACCTTAACAGTCACCATATCTGAACATTCCTCCTCGTCACATTTGTTTTCTGCGGCACGATTGTAGTGAATCAATCTCCGTGACCATATGCTTCCCTATACAAGGACGTAGAAAGCGAAGCAGCGACTCGCCCGCTTTCACACTTCACGAAGGAACCGAGTAGGCTTTGAAACGTCGTGTTAATTAATTCAATTTTTTCGGGCATTCTTCTCTCACTTAAATTATATTCTCATCAGTATACTCATAAAAGTGTCTTACAATATTCCTCACTTGCCTTACAATTGTCGAACACGTACCTCATCGGCTTCCTAAAGCAGAGCTAAATACCGGTGCCAGCTCAGGACAAAAATTTAAAAGCGAGACTTCGATACATATCGAAAGGTTAGGCCGTTCCCTTCTATAACTTCATGACAGTATCGTATAATATCCCATAGTTGCCTCAAAATTGACAATGATGTCCAAGAAAGCTAGACATGTTGACATCACGCACGACTTTGTTCTCAGCCCATGTGGATAAGCTATTTTGAACAGTTGTTTTGAGCAGCGCAGCGGCGGCTTGCCTTCATGTAAGCAACCGCCAAACTCAGTCGACTGCCCAGGAAGCAATCGGAAGGCTCACCTTTAGGTTCAAGGACTGCTCAGTCTCGTAACTAGCCCAGATCGTTCGGTTATTGTATTTCCAGGTCTTGTACGCGTACTCATCGTCACTGTCGTAGTTTGGGTCTCCGCTGCTGACAGTTGTATTGCACAGGACGTCGTAGTCGACCATGAGAGCGCGTTCGCAGGACTCTGAGCGCTGCTCTGGCGAGGAAGTCCCCTCCCGGCCGACAAACATCAAGACGCCCATTGTCGAGGAGAACATAATGCGGAACTTGTCACCGTGAGACCGCAAATGCTGCTCGGCACGCTCCGCTGTTTCCTGCATTGTCCAATGGCAAGAACATGCTATATAGTTTTGCCAAACACGTGGACAAGAAATTTTCTTGCTTATACGCCACATGCGAAATTGCTGCCAGGAGTAGATATCTGGAGCTCGTAAAGCACGCATTAACTTTAAACAGGCAACCGCCAGTCTAGAATCACCGGACCGGGCAATACGTAATACGTTTGAGGCAATACGTAAAGCACTGTAGTGTGCACTCCGCGCTGTAAAAAAAATGTTGGTAATAGCTGTATTTTGCAAAATGCAGATGCAGCTATGACGTCTGACAGAGGGGACAAACTGGTGACGTTGGTCGACGTTAGCGGTCTACAACTGAGCAAACTTGAACGCAACATTACTCGGACTGCACCTCAACAAAAGGTATTGCGATTGTGGCTTCGCCAAAATCCTACGCAAATGGAGCTGGCTTCCTTTTGCTTGCGGTTGCAGTACAATTACGCTACCATACTCTTCCCATCCATTAAAGTATTTCGGTCTTTCGTGAAGATGCCAATCTCGCTCCCAAAAAATAACATGATATACGTCCACTGTATGGCAAACCGAAGAATACGTCATCATCCGAGCATCGAAAAATTATACTTGCGTTCGTCAAGCCTTGAGCTTGAGAATGTGAACAAGAGCCTGATGGCGTTTCAAAGTTGCATGCCCATTACCGAGTCCTTTCAAGTAATAAGTACACGTGCCGCGTGCTCCGCATATGTTCGCCCAGTGGCGGCAGGTGAAGTGGATTTGGGCATCGCGCAATTGCCCTGTGATGGCAGATGCTCCCAGCAGAGGGCCTTAATTGTGAGACCCAGGTTGCTGTTGCGAGCGACCACTCATTAGTTTAAATGCCATCTGCCACGGTGGGCAGTTTTTTCGCTCAAGGCCAACGCCGACATCTCCGACGCCAGTTTTTCTACTGAACGGGGCCTTTAAAGCTATCGCGTTGACACAAATATGAACCGAGAGGAAGAAACTCATACTGTCTTGGTCTAGTATGCTCTCGTCTATCCATGCTCGGTTTAGGCGCTCTAAGCTGAATTAGAGTCGCTGAATGTAACTAGCCTAGGAACTGCAGCTAACTGTGCGACCCTGAATTCCGGCAAAAAAAAAGAATAATAAAAAACAGCTTGCGTACCACTTTCACCACACATAGGTACCTTCTGTGCTATTCGATATCTATAACTAAAACAGCGTTTGAAAAAAGATCCCGGAACGATTACCACCGTCTAACGCGAGATTCAGCTGCAGCTGTTGGGTATAACTCTCCCCCTCCCTCCACGGTAACCGCACACTTTTTCTAGTGGCAACCCCTCTCCGATTGCGCATTCTTACGTACACACGATACCCTCCGCCGTAAGCAATGCCCGCTCACAGGGTGGTTTCCTTGGCAACCACCCCATGGTTTGCGCACTTTACACACTCGCCTTTCCTCCTACTTCCTCGATACCCACCTTGTTAAGTGTAACCGCCCTCCGTTTTCGCGTTTATAATTTACCGCAAAATTACCCAATCCGTCCACGATAGCCACTCTCCCGGTGGATCACATGGCAACCACCTCCAGGGTTACCCGGCTACTATTAATAATACTTCTACTACTACGACTGCTAGACTGACGCAAAACCCAGGAACGGGTGCCTATCTGCCTCGTTGTAAAATTACAGTTCATACTGCGGGAGGCCGTCGTATTACGGGAACTATGGGAACTGAAAGGTATTGAAAGTCTATCAACTCAGTTTTTGGAAAGAATATGCCTCTCATCTACTCAGGTTGGAAACTGTACATTCCATCTCGGTTATTTACAGCGACGTGGACGATGGTTAAAATCTCTAGCTTTGCGCATACGCCTTGCTGCATTGCGCGCGGAGCATTTTCTTAGTCATTTAAATTGCCCCAAGCTATATCCTCCCCTGTCTACGTGAAGAAAGGGCCTTTGTGTTCTATTCATTTGTACGAGTGCGTGTTGCCAGCTACCGCCAATAAAACTGTTGAGTAAGAGAAATGATGCAGCCAGCTGTTGATTGATCTCTTTACACGGGTGAAGCAAGTGATGTTGTTGGTGGTTTGGGATAGATCATTGCGGTTTCCCGTTAGACTAATGACGGTTAGTCCTGAACAGTGCATATAAAGCGCATGACACTAAAAAGACTCTCCGGGAAAAGTGTGCACGTCGAGCATCGCCGAGCATGAGCACTTGTATTCAACTCAGGTGCCGCATGGTGGCTCGCAACTCGGTGATCGTGGCCCGGCATGGCGCGTCCTTTTTGCAGTCTTGTGGGTGTTCTACCGGGTGTGTTAGCACCGAATTCACAGGGCTCAAGCCGAGAAGCGTTGCTCACGGTTACTTACGAGGCTGGAGTTCTTGGACTCAAAACAAGCATTCTGGTAAGGTTTCGCAACATTACTTAACGGAAGTAAGCAATATTATTCATTTTCATTTTACTGGAAGAGGGCTCTTTGTCCCTTGTTGCATCCAACCGAAGGGATGTGACGCCCCTCTTAGCACATGCTAGACGCGAACCTCTTCAGCATGAATGGACGCTGCATGCGGGCCCACTCAGGTGAGTGCCGCGGCACCACGTGACGCAACACTGCATCTGGACATACGCATTCGCTTCCTGAGCGCTTTTGACAATACTCTGTGCACACCATGCAGTAATTTTGTAGCGAAAGCTACATTGGCCACAAACGCGATTTCGCTGAGGCGGTGCTCCGAGGAGGCACAGAGACCGACCATGAGCCGGTGCCTAGCAACCGCCGCAGCTGGCGGACGCCGCGCGCTCGTCGCGCCATCTGGCATGACGTCATACCACGCGCCTCGCCGCGGAGCCGCCGCTTGGTATGACGTCACACCGCTTGCCTCGCGTGGCGCTCACTTCCACTCGCTTCGCCAGCTGTGTCGCATGCCTGATAACATGTCGGAGAATTGAACAGGAGAGCTCGCGAGCACCGCAACCACAGTTTAGGCTAGCTTTTGCTACGTATATCCTTGCATAGCCAGGCTAAGCCACTGCCAATTTTTTCTTTTAGTTATGGAGTGTCGGAAGCCTAGCTGCTGATTTGTGGCGTTGTGTGCTTACACTTCGCGCAGCTCCGGAATACGCTTCCGATTTCTAGAAGATACACACAAAATACGCAGCAAAAAATTTGAATATAAACCGTGACTTTCCACCATAAATTAGCCAAAAAAAGGGCCTTTTTTACGATACTACGTGGACTTCTGGTTTGACCATGATGTTCTATTTTCACATGGTACTACTTTCCTACACTTATTATGGCGGAACGAGCATAGCCAATTACTCACGAATGAAGGTACCACCAATTTATTAGTCCTCATAGATACGGGGAAGGCCTGACACCCAGAAATACCGTGCGGTGGACCTCTTGGAAGGTCGTGTATGTGGGTCTGGATAATAATAGTGGTGATAGGTCTGAAAAACAAATGAAAAAGGCATTTGTAAAACCAAAAAGTCGATTTCGAGATGAGCACGTTCTAGAAAGCTTTGGGATGGTAAGAAGCCATGGTACGCAGACGGAAGATATTTTTGGTAAGAAATCGTTTTTCATGACTTCATGTTCAAAACCTCTACTAGACCTCGTACATGTCTAAATTAGAAATAAGAAGGCACTGGGACTCACTACATGTCTAGTTTTGTTAGTAAATACAAATTATAGCGGTTGCTTTATGAACTGATTTTGAAATCTAAATGATCTGATGTCTCGCGGGTTTGCATTGTAGGATTTTTACTCATTTTTCCTCCGTCGTTCCTCATGCACAGGTGGCGGCGTTGTAGTATTGGAGATGCATGGTTTGCTGAGGAACTATCTTGTACGTTTACGGCAGCTGAGATTGTTGCTCTTTATGTGAGCAATAATGCTGAGACATTTTTACTGATTTCAGTTTATTGTCCGTCTAATTCTGACCTGCAACGATTTGTTTATGAAATTTTCTGATTCCTATGCAAATATTTATCTTGTAATATTATACTAGCAGACCGTTCTATCATTCACATTTCTCAGTCCAAAAAAAAGGGGTGCTGAGGATATTCTACATTTATTAGCTGGTTTCGGCACCGACAATATTATCCGTAGTTACCCTCGAGAAATTTGAAGGCGCCAATACACTTTCGCACTTTTGAAAAATTGAATGAAGAAGAGGATGGTGGACCTTATGGAGTGGCCAAGTCGGACTACTGATAATATTTCAGTTGATTATATTTGGATAAGCATCAATATCGTCGGAGGAACAAAAAGCCAGCAGTGCCGAGCAGAATGTTTGGAAGCTGCTGCAAAAGTGGAGAACATGGAGTAGAAGTCCACTGACAGCATCATGGACTCCATGCTTCATTGGAGTCTAACAATGATCGCCAGAAAAGGCTTTTGTTTTAAGTACTGACGCATGTGGTTATCTTGAAAAGGCATCTCGAAACTGTTGCCTCATTGTGTAAAAAAAAACAATTGCTGATACCTTCACGCAGCCCAAAAAGCAGTTCTCAATAAATTTCCTGTGAGAAAAAACTGTCGCTTAAATTCGTGACAAAAATGTGTTGCTGTGTGTAGGTCTGAAATTGTCCAACTAACATTATGCTCAAATTTTACTGCAGTATAAAAAAGGTAAATTAAATAAAACGAAATATTATATCTTTTTGTTCACTACTATAGTTGCATACGCCAGCTGTAACCTCATGAAAGTCGCATCCACCTACTCCATGACGGCAAAATTGGAGCGGACGCTTCAGCTTCGCCTTGAGGACATGACGCGATAGCTTTAATAAGTTAATGCCTTCATTTGCGGAATTCGTCATTCTCTACTTTACATTCATAGGTGCCTGACAGTGCTCACGCCACTCCTTCTTCAATGTGCAGCGGTTAAGGGATGCGCCACCCACTGCCCTGCCGGTGTTGCTTGGGTAACCCAGGTTGCTCTCCCTAAGAAACTACTCGCGATCGGTCATTAATTTAACAGCAGCCTGCCACGGTGGTCAGTTTGCTCACAATTCGTTGGGCAGGCTACGATGACGCCACAAGGTCACGTGACCTTGGTGGCCCACCTAAGTGGCTTCTGTGGCGTGTAGGAATGCCAGATTTTCTGGGTAACGGGGCGTTTAATGCTATCGAGTTAAAAGAGTGATTGTCCATTGTCTAGGCCTTCGGCAAGTTTTGAGCTTATCTCTATGGCCGCCATTTTGACGTGGTCAGGGATCACCATGCCCTTCGTTGGCTTTCCTCGTTAACATGTCCCTCCAGCCGTCTGGCTCGATGGGCTCTACGTCGACAAGAATATAGCACACGCGTCGTCTGCCGGTCAGGCCAAAAGCATCAGGACGCTGATGCCCTGTCCCGCTCCCCGCTATCAACTGAGATTACCGAGCTCTTCACCCTCGAATCCGTTCCACCTTCCCTCACTACCAACGACATGCTTTCCGAACAGCGTAAATATCCATGGATTGTCTCTCTTATAGACTTACTCTCCGACCCAACTGCGGTTCCAGCATCTCTGGCCTTCTCCCTGCCCTGCCCTTCTTAACTATGATGAACGGAAATGGCTTCTCGTCATCCCACGACATCTACGGTCCTAAGTCTGCACCTTTTTCCATGCTTACCCGGCAATGCGGCCACGCGGGAGTATTCAAGATGTACTGTCGAGGACAAAAGTGGTATAATCCACGCGGCAGGAGCCGGAGCAACGGAAAACTGCCACACTGCAGTGAGCTAAAGCACGAAACATTGAAATGAGCCAAGCGACATGCCTGCTGATAAATGTCACGCATTGGCTGTATCCCCAGATGCCGCCTGTCGATGGCGTTCCAACGCAGTTTTTCGTTGCTACGGCTCCCGAGGCGTGGGATATACAACTTTTGTCCCCGACTGTACACTCGCATTCGCCTCAGGTAGTACGGGCGTGGCATGTAACACTTCATCCTCAAGCACGTCCACTCGCGCCCGGCCTCCCAACGCCGTAAGAAACTGCCTCATCGCTCTGCTGACGAGTTGCAGCCACTGCCTTGCCCCCCTTGTCCCTACCACCACGTTGGAATCGATTATACGGTCCTTTGCCGTAAAGCACCGCTGCTGGCAATCGGTGGCTAATTGTCGCCATTGACCACCTGACCAGGTGCGCTCAAACCGCCGCGGAGCCGGCTGCTACAGCTCCTGATGTGGCGTCCTTCATTTTGCAGCGCTTCATTCTTCGACCCGGTGCTGCTCGTGGATTCCCGTGACCGAGGACGCGTCTTCTTGTCTGATGTCACTAAAGCTATGCTCTCCGAGTACAATATAATTCATCATACTTGTACAGCCTACCGTGCGCAAACAAGTGGTCTAACCGAACTCTTTAATCCGACCCTGGGCGACACGCTGGCCATGTACGTTGCTGCCAACCACACAAACTGGGACCTTGTTCTACCTTATGTTACGTAAGCATACAGTCCTGCTACCCAATTCACTACAGGTTTCTTCCCGTTTTTTTTTTTTTGCTTTATGGCCTGCACCCATCCGCTCCCATCGACGCAGTTCTTTCCTATCGTCCTGCCTTATCTGAGTGTACAACTGTTTCTGAAGCTTCCCAGCATGCTGAAGTCTGCCACCAGATCGCATGGTCACTCACGACAGTCAGGAGTGCTGAAAACAGCTAAATTACGAAGAAGAGCTTGCAGACTTTGCCACCCGGCTCCCCAGTGTGGCTATGGATCCCCTCCAGCACTTCTGGCACCTCCAAGGAACTTCTCTCCAAATACAGTGGCCTCTACCGGGTCCTGGAGGGCACATCTCCCGTCAGCTATATTATTCAGCCGCTCACGCCGTCTGCCGATCTCCGCCGACGTGGCTGCGAGACTGTGCATGTCAAACATCTCAATCCTTGCAACGATCCGGTTGTGTTGTCCGCACCATGAGCCACCAGGATCACTCCTTTCCTCACCGGGGTCATATTCAAGATGGGCATCAGCCTAGCCGCACTGCCATCGCGCAGAGCGAGAGCCTGGTTAGCCTGACTGACCACGGATTGTGTTTCGTCACTGCTACTATTGACCTAAGCGGTGACCTAAACTCCTCTTATGTGTGATTTGGTTTAATGGCGTTTAATGAATGGGCTTTAGTGAACGGCTTTTCAGAAATTTTGACCACCAGAGGTTCTTTAACGTGCACTGACAGCGCACAGTATACGGGCCTCTAGAATTTCGCCTCCATCGAAATTCGTCCGCAGCGGCCGGGATCGAAACTGCGTGTTTTAGGTCAGCAGCCGAGCGCCATAACCATTGAGCCAACGCGGCGGCCCCTGCTATGTGTTCGCGTGTGTCGGCTACAAATCTCTAATTGCAAACTAGTCTCTACTGGCAGTAGGGAATAAATTTACTATTAGAATTTGTTGATTAGTTTTCTTGTTAGCATCATTCGCCTGTTTTTTGACGTCCGCAAACACTGGTATTACTAAGCCGCAAAATACTTCCCTTTTCCTCAACAAGCCTATTTTCAAAATTTAGTAATCACCTTCCGTGCACACCTGGTATATTCATATCAAAAAGGGAGTTTCATCGGTAATTCGTACTGAAAATAACATTTCCTCTTGAAGGTTCTCGACGGCTTTGCATAAAGCACGTACAACCGCTAGGGAATTTCTGTGTGTAACCAAATAATCTACTCTCCTAGAGTGCACTCCAGAACCCCTTCAACAATTCATAGCAAAAGGAAAATGAGGTCCCGAGGGCTTCTGTAGAGAGGCTAGTGTACAAAATATGGCTGTACTAACTATTGTTTTGCTTCTATCATTTTAAACAGCCGAAGTTTGTGTGTTCAAAAAAATCATTTTGAAGCGTTAAAATAACGTTCATAAACAGTGGTACAGTACCGTTGCACACTAATTCGAAATGTTGCTACGTTGACGGCAAAAATTATGAAGACTTTCTATAAACATGATTCCTGTAAATATCGGTGATCAGTTGCCCGAAGACCGTTGACAGGTTCTTGATGGACACCTTTGTTAAGTTGTTGGGTGCAAGTGTATACCGACTGTCGATAATTCTACGATAGGAAGTATACAGAATTTCTTCCTACTTTAATATTTTGACTATCGATGGCCAGTTGTCGACCTAACGTTGAAATGTTGTTGATAGGCACTGTCTATAAGCGTTGGTAGGAAGTGTACGGAAAATATTGATAAGTCGATGAGAGGAAGTGCAAAAAATTTGTACATACTTGAGTCTTTTGAATATCGGTGACTAGTGGTCGTAAGATGGCTTATAGGATGTTACTAAAAAGTATCAAGACAAAGGACTTTCAATTGGTTTTTAAAGTTTCTAATAACATCTGTCTGTACACTTTCTCACGAATATCACTGCAAATTTTTGTAAAGGTGGCACTCTGTTTAGAGGTAACATTTATGCTATTTGTATCAAATATTTTATCTCCAGCAAATGCTAATGAGTGATTACTCCCGGTTTTACAGATTTGCTGCACCTTCCGTGGAAATTCTACGTAAACTTGGACTGGCACTGAGCAGATTGTTATCTGTCGAGTTCACTTTCTACTCCCAGGTGCCGTATGAGTGGAATTACAGAGTGTGACTCTGAATATACTTACCCTGCTGATTGCACTTCTTCAACAAACTTGACGAAATTATCATAGTCATGCAGTTCCACACCGAGGAAAACCATCGGCGTCTTGTGGTTCTGTTGGCGCACCGCTGTGTCCAGCGCCTGTGTAGTGCGCAATGCGGACGCAGCATGCGTTCAAGTGACGTCAGGAATTATGATAACCTAAAAAAGTAGGCACCTCTCAAAGAACAAGTGCCCACTCCCCAATAAGAGCGCTGCTTGAGCTCGGTAAACGTCGATGGGAAAAGCTACAAAATATATAATTCATGTCATTTGAAGTACTATACATGCTACAAATGAAATGCTTTTCAGGTCCGAATCCATGATGAAAAAGATTAAGAGATAGTGGTAAGTGGCAGCAATTATCTGCTGCTTACAAGCGATACCGCCATTATATGACGCCACACAAAAGGGTTTGTCATTTGAGTATTGTAGAGGGAAATAACTAAGCGAGAAATCCGCAGGAAAAAACGGTATTTGCATTTTGTTAGGCAATTCGGATTTCCTCTCACAGTCTAGCGCTCGATGATGGAAAAAAATTGTTGACAATGCAAAAATTCCTCTGTTGCTGCGATTTTATCATACGTCCACTGGACCCTCAGGCGCCATGAAGGAGTACAGTTAACAAGAAGGCTACTGCTCTGGTGTCGCCCGATCAGTGCCAAAAATATTTTCCTGGTGTGACGGTCATTTGCTGTAGAATAAGAATCATCGTCATAATCAATGAGCCTGACTACGCCCACTGCAGGTCAAAGGCCTCTCCCATGTCTCTCCAATTAACCCTGTCCTTCGCAAGTTGCGGCCACCGTATTCCCACAAATTTCTTAATCTCATCTGTCCACCTAACTTTCTGCCGCCCCCTTCGCATTACATGCCCTGGCCAAGCCTACTTCTTCCGCTTGATTTCAACTAGGATGTCATTAACCCACGTTTGTTCTCTCACCCACTATGCCCGCTTCCGATCTCTTAACGTTGCACTTATCATTTTTCTTTCCATAGCTCACTGCGTTGTCCTTAGCATAAGCTGAACCCTCTTTGTTAGTCTCCACGTTTCTGCCCCAAAGGTGAGTACCGGTAATATACAGCCGTCGTGTACTTTTCTCTTAAGGGATATTGGTAAACTGCCATTCATGATCTGAGAGAACCTGCCATACGCGCTCCACCCAATTCTTATTTTTCTAGTTATTTCCCTCTCATGATCCGGATCAGCTGTCACTATCTGCCCTAAATAGACATATTCCCTTACTACTTCCAGGACCAGGATGTTAATTTTTAGCCCCACTTTTTTTGCTCTGCCTGTCTAATTCACTGATCATGCTTTGCAGTTCATGTCCTGAGTGACTCAGCAAGGCAATGTCATCAACGAATCGCAGATTACTTAGGTATTCTCCCTTAACTCTTATCCTCAACTTTTCCCATTTCAGACCCCGGAATATCTCCTGTAAACAGGCAGTGAATAGCATAGGCAAGACCGTGTCTCCCTGCCGGACACCTATCCTTATCGAAATTTTATTGCTGACTTCATGGAGTACTATGGTAGCTGTGCAGTTATTATAAATATCTTCCAATATCTTCTCATAACACTCTTCCACACCCTGATCCCGCAATGCCTGCATGGTAGCTGAGGTTCCCACTTAGTCAAATGCTTTCTCGTAATAAATTAACGCTATATATAGGGGCTGGTTATATTCTGCGCATTTCTCTATCACCTGAATGATAACATGAATATGGTCGATTGTCGAATATCCTTTACGAAAGCCTGCCTGATCATTTGGTTGATTAAGTCTAAGGTTGTCCTGACCCTATTAGCGATTACTTTAGTAAATACCTTGTAGGCAACAGACAATAAGCTGATCGGTCTCAAATTCTTCAAGTCCTTGACGTCTGTTTTCTTATGAATTAAGATAATGTTAGCGTTTTTCCAAGCTCTAGGTGCGCTCGAGATCACAAGCATTGCATATACAGGGTGGATAGTTTTTCGAGCTCAATCTCTCCTCCATCCTTCATCAAATCTGCTCTTATCTGATCTTCACCAGCTGGAACCAAAGCCCCAATCAACTGCAAGGAAACCAAAGGGCATCTCTATTCAAGTATTTTACTTATGCTTCTTGCGGAATACCTACCGTTAGGTTAAGCTTGGCTAGGTCACTTTCGCACTGATTTTGACTTTACAAAAAGCAGCACACTTGCTTACCTCGAACATTGGCTTCAGCTCGTTGGTTTTCATACCATCGCGGTGAGCGAAGTCCAGCACTCCCAAGGCTGACACTCTGAACGCTTGCACAAGGATATCTATCGCGGAGAGTGCGTTGGGAATGAAGGCCACGGTGCCGTTACTGTTCTTGGCATGGAGCGTAGAGAAACTCAAACCGACCCCCATTTGCGAATTCGCCTGGATGGCCTGCACAACAGAAAGGCGGTCGCGTTGCAGTGTTACAGTGAACTCTAACAGGGTGCAAAGCAGATGCATTTCTCGGGTACACTGCCGAATAGCAAAACACAACGACTACGTATGCACTGCCCCATCCTTCCCGCCAGATTGTGCTGCCGTGTAGAGTCAACCCCCCCCCCTCAGAAATCAATCGAAGTTTCTTTATTATGGCCACCTTCAGTCTCGAGTAATAGTCTCCATAAAATCAGCGGTCTATCATAAAAAATATTTAGGAACAAAAATACTCAGGTACTGGCCTCATTAAAGAGCGTTTCTAGGCATAGAAATGTGCAAGTTATATGCTCCGGCAGAGTTCCTTACTGTATGATTTCGCACTTATTGTTCTTGCGTTCCATTGACCCTCCATCTTGTAGTAAGTACGCTCGGCGCGGTCCAGACCGCTAACATTATGTCAAAACGCTGCGGATGTTGCACGTGTTTGGAGAGCGCATGCCGATAACCTATTCGCAAAACAGGTAGTCCTGAGAAAGGCCCCCAAGTCTTTTGGTCAAATGCATGACAATAAATTAAAAAGTACTATTTTTAACCAGGCACGGCTGGCCAGTCTTTCAAGCGAAGAAAGGATAATATTATTTCAAGCAGGACCACATCAAATAACGTAACCACCTAAAACGACCCTCACTTGCCGATTTTCTCTGCTTCACGGACGCACACTTGCTTTAACATTACGCCCTATCACGCAGCGCTAAAGCATTGTTTTTGACGTTTCCCTTAGTGTTCTTGCGGGAACAGGCAAAAACAAAAACCGCTGTTGTAAGCCTCTACTCGGAACACCTTAATGCAGTGGTTTTCATTCGAATTTTACTGTCCCGTTAAGTAGCTACCGTCCGCGCTGGTAACTGATCACATCCATAAGTTCTCTTGAATTAGCGGCGGGTACGCCGTTTTGTTACCTTTACGAATGCCTCCCAAGAGGTCGGTCCGTGAAGCGGGACGAAGACAGTGCCGTTAATCACGAGGTCAGGGTAGATGGCATAGTCGCACAAGCCGCCATTGAGCATCGTCGGGTTCGCGAAGCTCTCGCCGACGACGCAGATTAGCATGCCGGGTCGAAGAGTTCTGGTTGTCGTGGCTGCGTAGGAGTGTGGAAATACTAGGTGCTATAGAGGGTGTTTAACGTAAGACTTTACACACTTTTTAAAAGTGGGCTTCTTGAGTTAGAAGAGGGCTTTTTTCGGTGTAGCATTGAGAGCGCTGTAGTACATCAGAATACATCAGAATAACTAGCAGGCTGGTTAACCAATATTAATTAGCTAACTTTTTAACTATTACGGTTACGCTCCTTAATTACTGAGAGGCATCTAGCTTACCGTAAGTAATATCCATATCGGCATTTAGAATTTCAAAAAGGTCGTTGCCCTCGGCGCTGTGGCCCAACAAATTTTGGCGACATCGCGCCAAAATACATGTGCATTCGAGAAGCTTGTGGGCAAAGCAACCTAGGCGTATCAAGGCATTCGCCGTATCAAGGCAAGGGAGACCAAGGATAGCGACGTCTACCGCGTCTCTGGAGTTGATGGTCTCTCAGTCTTCACTTAAACGGAGCACCATATATCGATAATCATCATGCACTTCTCACTAGATAACCTTAAAAGCCTCCTGCCTAATTCAGCTGATACCCATAAGTCTATTTACCATTTTAATGATCGTAGTTTACCAAGGCATTACGATGTCTTAGTAAGCTTTTTAACGCTCGTTAATTACGCCTTTTCACTCATTTGTCTTTCTGAGACATGGCTGTCATCCGATGACGGTACGCTAGTTGCTCTTCCTGGCTATCAAAATGAATACTATCACAGGTCAACTGATCGGCACAGAGGATCTGCTATTTTCATTTCTAACGAGATATCATACAAACACCGTCACGACATCACGTTTATACAGAAAAGTGCGAATCAGTGGGGTTAGAATTTGACAAATCCATTTTTGCTTCACACAGAAACCCTGTCATTGGTAGTATCTATCGCTCACCTTCCGCATCTTACGAGCACTTTTGCCATGAACTAGAAATCTTCCAAATTCTCAATCGTGAAAACAAGAACATCGTAATCTTAGGTGACATAAATATTGACATAATAGATTTCTAACAGCCGCCGCGGTGGCTCAGTGGTTATGGTGCTCGGCTGATGACCCAAAATACGCGGGTTCGATCCCGGTCGCGGTAGTTTAATTTTCGGTGGAGGACAAATTCTAGAGGCCCGTGTACTGTGCGATATCAGTGCACGTTAATGAACCCCAGGTGGTCGAAATTTTCGGAGCCCTCCACTACAGCGTCTCTCATAGCCTTAGTCGCTTTGGGATGTTAAACCCCATAAACCAAACCAAACCGATTTCTAACAGCTCTTGTTCTGGATACACAAACTGCTTGCTCGGCCATGGTTTGGAGTAACTATTAGCGTCACCAACGCGAATTGCTCATCAAGGCTCTAGCACCCTCATTGATCATATATTACCTAGTGTTATTACGCCTCAGATCGCAGTAGTCAACTTTGATATCACGAACCATTACACGACTTTCCGGTTAATGAATGCCATACAACACGCAACCCCCCAGAAAACGTTATAAGCAATCATTTGATAGAAACCAGTTTGGCACGATAGTAACTGAGACTAACTGGAATAGCATACTACAAGAAATATCTGCCAATAACGCGTTCAGTAAATTTTCTGCGAAGCTTAAAGAAATAATTAGCTCGTGCGCATCAGTAACTCCCATCACTCATTGGTATTCAGTTCCCCGGAACCCATGGATACCCAAAAGCCTTCTAAGCTATATAAATAACAAAATAGCCTTCTCAAAAAGGTTATCACGCAGCTGTTTAACGTGCACCTAAAACAGCGCTTTCAAAGATACTCGGATACTCTCTCCGCAGCATTTAAACGCTCCAAGCAAGATTGCTACCAAAATCAGATACTTAGAAATGGAAATGACACTCGTAAGAATTACGTAATTAAGGAATTCCTGAATATAGCTGAAAAAAAAACGAGCATAATGGAAGTCTCTGATGGTGAATGTACTTTAACTGATCAAACCGGCACTGCTAATGCATTTAATTCCTTTTTCTCGCGCTGCGGTTCCTCGCCTCCATGTAGTTACTGTGGCCCCCGTCGATGCCGTCACTCTTTCTACTTGCGCCCTACTCTACCAGGCGAAGACTTTCAGATAATTTATAGCCTAAAAAATACCGCTCCTGGTATCGATGAAATTCCTTCTTTTAAAATAAAGCTGGTGGGTCGTCAGCTGCCTAACGTTCTTAGCAACATTATTAATTTAGTATTTAAGACTGGTGTTTTTCCAACTGAACTTAAGAAAGGTATGGTGATACCGATATTCAAGAAAGGCGACAAAGGATGCCTAAGTAACCACCGTCTCATAACTATATTACCTTTCTTTAGTAAAATAGAAAACCTAATTGTCAATCGCATAATGAACTACCTCATCAAATTCAAACTCTTAGGAGATGAGCAATTTGTACTCCACCCTAATTACTCCACAGAACTAGCATTAATCGAATTCACAGACAGGATTAAACAATATATGGATAATGAGTTTTTCGCCGGTGTTGTTTTCTTGGATTTCCCCAAAGCATTTGACACAATTAACCACACTATACTTTACACTAAATTAGAATCTCTCGGCATTTGTGAACCTGTTTTAGCTCTTTTACGCAGTTATCTCACTTACCGTATACAAGTTGTCTAGCTACACGAACCTCTCTCTTACCATTTAACTATTAATTTAGGAGTGCCACAATGTTCCATTTTAGGTCCACTTCTTTTTCTCATTTTCATCAATGACTTACCTTTGTATTAACGATCTCCCACAGTATTTATCCTGCCAAATTAGAATGTTCGCTGACGACTGCGTAATTTACCGCCAAGTAACAAACATAACTGATCAAGAAGCCCTCCAGCAGGACCTTAACCAAATTGAACAGTGGTGCGCAGATTGGCTTATGACCCTCAACCCTAGCAAATGCAAGCTTCTTTCCATCACCCGTCGCAAAAAGAGTGATGCCTTCCAATACAAAATTGCTAACGAGTCCGTAGAACCTATATCAACTTCCAAATAGTTGGGCGTCACATTATCTAATGACGTAACGTAGAATGCACATGTTGCTAACGTGATTTCATCAGCTAACAAATCTCTCGGATTTCTTAAACGTCACCTTCGCCTCACCTTACATCACGTGAAATTGCTCTCCTACAAGTCACTCATTAGACCTAAACTTGAATATGCATCCGCCATATGGGACCCGCATCATATTAACCTCGTAAACGATCTAGAAGCCGTTCAAAACCGCGCCACAAGGTTCATTCATTCTTCTTACTCCTACGACGTCAATGTTTCAGCCCTAAAAACCAAATCAGCACTATCGCCTCTTTCCGTTCGTCGTCGCATAGCCACGCTATCACTGTACCACAAGTTCTTTTGCTCATCACTTAACCGTGCCCCTTACATCACGCCAGCATCATACATTTCTCACCGCACTAGTAACACGCTTCAACTTTCTCGCCCACGTGACCGAACTGTTACTTCTCAGCCTCCTTCTTCCCACGTGCAGCTATAGATTGGAACGGCCTTCCCCAGCATATCGTCGACATCCCCTGTCCTTTATCATTTGCTAGCAATCTAAACAACATTTTTGTACATGATCACAAATTGCATTGTCTTGTACCTTTTCTGCTCATCCCACCCCTTATGTAATACCCCGCGAGGGGTCTTTAAGGTAATAAAATGAAATGAAATGAATTGAAGATGTATACTTTACGCGCATGACACGACATTATTCACTCAAGATAGCAATTTCACACGCCTAATAAACAAATTAAAAATGGACTTACAGAATACTGTTTTATGGTGTGAATTTACCTTGCTACAACTGAATCCTACAAAAACCACCTTCATGATATTCCACTCTCATCAAAAGGATATCATCCCGAGCTCACATATTTATCTGGGACATCATAATATCACTGCCTCCGAATCCGTTACATTTCTCGGCATCACGCTTGACTGTCATCTAAAATTTTATCTACGCACAAATCTGTCAGTAAAAATATTTCGTTTGGAATAAGGGTGGTAATAAAAACTAGACATTTCTTTCAACGCCATGCTCTCTTATCCCTGTACTATGCTTTCATTAAAAGTCACCTTATTTATTGCCTATCATCGTGGGGTAATACCTATTCATGCCATTTGTCATGTATTTCTCCTCTTCAAAATCAAGCGCTTCGAATTTTATCTTTCAGCCCATACGCAGCCTCTCCTTCACCTCCTTACTCTGATCTAAACATTCTGCCGTTAAAATGCCTCCCTAATCTTAGCAAACAAGGGAAGGGGAATGAGGGGCTCGTTATAAATATGAAAGAAGCCAACAGCCACAGAAACCAAGGGGCACAGGGGATTTTTTTTTAATTAATTTATTTATTTTGTGGTGTTGATCAATTTAGAATACTACTGAACATGTTATCGCTTAAAGCTAATTGATTAGAAAAGCAGAAGAAAAAACAACCACTGCCGCCGGTGGGATCCGGTGGGATCCGGTTAGGTATTCTAATTTACCGCGCTCGCAATGATAATAATCAAGTTCTCTGTTTTTCCGCATCTTCCTTGCTAATAGCAATAACACTAGATTCTCTGAACAAAACAGTACGCTTCTGCCAAAAGTGAACCCAAATTGTGGAAAGCAAACTGCTTTTTTCTCCGCCATAAAAACCTGGAATCCATTACCACTAGCAGTCAAATCCGCACGTTCGCAGCCCACTTTCTACACTTTACTAAAAAAACGTCCCTTATCAACACATTCAGCTTCATGTCAAAAATAAGGTTACCTTAATCTCATTTTCTGTTCCGCACTCCGACAGCAAACGGTCATATTGTTACTCATCTGGAATATCTTTTTTTTTTCCTCCGTTCTGTTTTATAACATCTGCATTTATTCATTGTCCATTGTTATCTGATGTCTTTTATCTTTTTTTCTTGCTCTTATGCTTTGCTGTTTTATGCCTTTTGTTAAAATTATGCCCGCTAACTATTGTATAACTTATTCATTGCCACAAATTATAATAATAGGTTTTAACTTGATTCCATATACTTTTGTTCCAGCTCCTCTTTCAAACTTCTGCACTTAAGTATACCTGATGGGTCACCCAGACTGTTTTACTGTGGGACCTCCTATTGTACTAACTTTTTTTTGAAACTGATAACTCATTTTTATTTCGTTTTCATAAACCTTCAAACCTCCCCAGTGCACGTAACTCGTCGAAATAGCCAAAATTTGTTCGGCCACTGCGCTGAGGGTAACAGGATTTTCGAAATTCTAAAAATTGATATAGATATTACTTGCGGTGGACTACACCTTCCCAATATTTAAAAAGGCTGAACGTAATAGCTAGAAAGTTAACTATTCAATCCCTTTGCGAAAGAGAGGATGCGTTAAAAATGTATTTCAAACATATTGTTTTAATTTCATATTTATTTCGCATTTTTTGTCCCCATGCTTAAACTCCCATACGAATGCTTCTTAAGTATACTAGGAATAATATTTTGAACGTTCTTAAATATACGCGAAAAGTACATTTTTGCCCTTTTAGCATATTTGTAATGCATTGAAAATATACTAAAAATATACATCAAATACATTCGAGTACACCTAAAGTAGAGATTAAATATACATTTAATACATTAAAAATATATTCACTTGTGCTTAAAAAAGGTCTCCTGGACGGCTTCACAGAAAGAGACGGGTCAATGCTTCAACTGAAGAACAAACAGTACACGCATAATCATCATCAAACAAGAGGTGTATGAAATATAAGGTCACTTGACGCAATGGGAACGGCAAAGATATCTACGCAGCAAATCATGAACTTTAAACTGGGCTTGCCTTATATACAGGGTGCCCACGCTAACTTTAGCCAAGGGTTAAAAAATAAAATATTTGAGGTAGGCCAGGGAAACCACTCACTTTACATCTACCAACCGGCTTGCGCTTCATAGGCAATTTTTTGTTTTGCAATTAATTACCAATTGAAATAACTTTTCTAAACACCTAAAAATTGACTTTACACAGCAAATGTGAATAGCAAAGTTGGAGAGCACCTTCAGAAACCCCCATTCCATTTATTTGCGCTAAAGAAGACCTCACGTGTATCTTGTTTCCGAGCTCCAAAGAAAGCCTGCAAAATACAAAAAAAAAATCACATGACTAGGGCATTCGCGCGCCATGATTGTGCTGTTCTCAACCGTGGCTTGAGTGAACGAAATCAGCTGCTGGCAAGGAGCGACGACCTCAATGCGCCGGCAGACCGATATGTCAACAGTGGCTGCGTCTGCAAGCGTGACGGTGCAAGTTGCAGCGAACGCGCCGAGCATTGTGAGCTATGAAATGGCCAAAGGTGACAAACACAAATGCGACAAGTTTTATTCGCCACTGAGAGGCAGAGAAGATAGGCAAGTATTTTACTTATCTTCTTTTTCTTTTTTCTTATTTTCTTATGCCCGGTGCGCTCGGTGCAACTTGCACCATCCCGCTTGCAGACTGGCTCGCGCGGGGGTAGCAACCACCGTTGACATATGGCCCTGCCGGCGCATTGAGGTCGTCGCGCCTTGCCAGCAGCTGATTTCGTTCACTCAAGCCACGTTTGAGAGCAGCACAATCGTGGCGCGCGAATGCGCAAGTCACGTGATTTTTTTTTTATTTCGCAGGCTTTCTCTGAAGCTCGGAAAAAATATACACTTGAGGTTTTCTTTACCGCAAATAAGTGGAATGTGGGTCTCTGAAGGTGCTCTCCAACTTTTCTATTCATATTTTTTGTCTAAAGTCAATTTTGACGCATTTAGAAAAAATTATCTTAATTGCTGATTAATTAATTGCAAAACAAAAAAATGCCTATGATGCGCAAGCCGGTTGGTAGATGTAAGTGAGTGGTTTCCATGGCCTACATCAAATATTTGATTTTTTAACCCTTGGCTAAAGTTAGCGTGGACACCCTGTATACCCACCGAGAGCGACGCACTATCTTGCCCGGTGAGGCGTTTTTTTCGCAAAGACTGTGGGCAAATATCGCAGAAGTGCCATATTGGTCGCGTTCGAATCTGGGGGAATCTAGAACCGAATTACTAGTTGAAACTTGCGTTAGGCATAGGTCGGGAGTCGAACTGTCAACCAACAGATACACGGGCGTCTAAGGGAGCCGGTCGGCCTTGCCAGTCGGGGTCCTTTTCGCTGGCATTTTCGGGCTCGTAACTACCCAAGGCGCCTTTGCCGGTACAATGCTATCACGTTCTCCGCACTTAGTGTAAATAAGTGATGATTATCTTCCTGCTAGAAGTTACCATAAGCGAAACGACCGCAGGAAAGGGAGAGTTTTCACTGTTCCCTGAAACGTCATTTCGAGCCCTAGATTGTTCCATGGTAGCTTGAAGGTTATTGCAAATATTTTTACGCGGATTGCCCATTTGCTACAACTTAAGTATACTTTGGACGAATTAATTGCGTATTTACGAAGGTATACTTCAAATACATTGCCAACACCAAAATGGGATTTCCCGAAACTCAATTTCGAGCATTAGGTTCTTCAACGGCAGCTTGAAGTGTGCTGCAAATATGCTAAAGCGGACTGCCAATTTGCTGGAATTTAAGTATTCTTTGCACGAATTAATTGCAAAACAGCTAAACGGGAAATTTGGTGGTACATATTGAAAGGTAAACAGACAGCGCAAAGACGAAAAGCGCACTACAAGAAACACAGGACAAGCGCCGTAAATACGGATTAATTTCGTATGTACGGAAGTACACTTCAAATACATTGACAACATGCAAATTCCATTTCCCGGAACGCAATTTCGAGCCCTCGACTGTTCAACGGCAGCTAGAAATATGCTGTAAATACGTTTAAAAGGACTGCCCGTTTGTTAGAATTGAAGTATACTTCGGAAGAATTAATTTCATATTTACGAAACTACACTTTTAATACATTGACAAGATGCTAAAACTGCATATATATTTTTCCCATATTTGAAAAGTGCTCGAAGTATGTTTTAAATGAGGTATTTCTGGCATATTTCAAGAATATATTTCGAATGCCAAGCATGAAATTTCAGGAACGTATTTCCTACATAATTTTAGTGTATTCATGAATACAAAATATGTTTAAAATACAATTTAAATAGCCCATCATATATTCCAAACGTATTAGTTTTCGCTAAAGGATATTATTTAACCATGATGCTAGTCATATCGTCTTAGCTGTATTCTGAAGTAGTACACCACTGGCAATGCTATGTCGAAAAAAGCGCTGTTTTAACTCTAAAAGCCTATTTTCTAAAAATTGTGCAAAATCATAGGTGGAACACCTTGTAAAGAAGAAATAGAGGTTGTTGTGGGGATTATTTTGGCTAGTGAAAGGGACAGACGATTAAACTTCGCTGCTTGAAGTCTTTGCCCTCTGTTAGTAACACATCGCACTCTGTGAGTGGCCCTACATGTTACATCGTTACCAGTAAGTCAACGCTAATTATTCTAGAGGAAAATTGAGAAAAAAGCAGTGAGGAAAGTCCGCTGTTGACGGCACGTCCTATATTATGACCAAGTGAATCGAGTGTAAGCATTAGCATGTAAGCATCTCTTCGCGTGGAGCTACGCAAACAGGGATATGAAGCTCTAGTTAACATGCATAGTTCGAATAGTACTGATAATTCAGCGCACCGGGACTTACCCTTGTGATAGCATAAAATGCGATTACACAGATTATGCCACCACAAATAATGTGGTGGCCCAAGGATGAGTTTTAGAAAGCTAATGTCTGGTGCAGATAACAATTACCAAATCCTAAAAGTGTATTCGGGCGCCCTGTATCAACGTCGTTACTGTACGTTAAGAGATGGTCTGTCGAGCTCTAAAGCTTTTTGCGCGTAATTAGAAAACTGAACTCTGGAACCGAAGTGAAAATACAACGTCTTACCTGAAGAGTACGACGATTGATCAGGGCTTGCTGTTCGGGAAGTCAAGAACAGAACAATGATATTATACGATTTCCGCCGTCACTGAACTCATTTATCAGAGCCATTTAAGTGGCACTCAAACTCATAGTCTCAGTAGTATATGAGTAGCTGGGCGCATTTGTGGCACAGGTTTTAGCCCCTGTTTAGAATTTGCCTGCAAAAGCAAGCCTTCGCCAAAGGTTGGGAACAAAGTACAGTGGCCATGCCTCACAGCCGGCACATTTGTATATTGCCATGTATCATTGTAGTGCCCGTTCGTTCGCGCTCAAGGCCGCAGGAAAGGGGTGTTATCATTTTTGTTCGTGACGCGAGAAGCGACCGGACTAATCTCGATTGATAACAGCCATTAAGAGCTGCATCTCCGTTTTTCTACATTACTGTAGATGATCTTGACCTGTTATCTCGAAGTTTCCTTGCTGGCTTTAAACTGAGCGATGCCGCGAGCGGCGGGAATTCGTAGTTCGACGACTGACGAGCACGTTTCTTGCTTACGCCGCCGCCGAGTGATTCAGTTCTTTTGCGGGCGCAAGTCAGCCCAAATAAAGAGCTTCGTTTGCAAGTTTTGTTGCTGTCTTCCTGACAGCTGGATTGCCGTCACTACAACGTGACAGTATGCTTGCATATTCGTTTTTCTCGGAGTCTTTCTAGCCTGGTGCACTCCTACGCAACGCTGGTGGGGAGGGGGGATGGGACACGCAGGCTGGTCAAGGACGAAGACGTGCAACCACGGGAAATAAACTAATAAAGATAGCACTGCAAAACAAAGTTCTTAAAAGACGTACACCCTCGATTTAGAGCGGCGCATTTTCTTTTCGCAATTATACCGAGGTGCTCTTCTCGAATGTGACAATTTTCAGTTCCGTTTTCTTAGTATAATCGGCAAAACAAATTCATTGTAACTCACAGTCTCACGCTCCGACACTGTGTTAAAACGGTCGATATTTACATGCCTTATTCGAGACTTTGATAGCGCAAGCCAACATTAAGGCTGCGCACTAGCGAAACTACGCTTCAAGAACGGGATTTCTAATTAGGCTGCAGTGTTGTTAGCCCCAATGTTTGTTGGGGTCACCTCAGCAAAGCACGGAAAAGTCAAACCTTTCTCAATACATGGGCCGTGCTTTGAAAAGTGACAGCCAGTGGCGTCCTACGCTTAGGCCTATGTGTGGGTGGTGAGGCAGACATGCGACGCATCTCTTTATACCGGGATGCTCAAGAGGGCTTGACTTGGAAGCGGCTAAGTAAGCTTAGTACACGGCAGCTTGCTACATAAAGGACAGAAACGTGTTGCCTGCTTACGTGCGACGGTCCCTTGGGTGTCGGTGCCCGAGTTCTTGCCACCAATGCGTATCACAGGCCCGGAGCTAGGAATCGCGGTAGGTCCTCCGCCGCCGCCGCCGCCGCCGCCGCCACTGCTGCCGCTGCCAGATTTACCGAATTCATCGCCTGCGAGGTAAACGGAACCGACAAGTAGATTCGTGTCTAGCCGATCGGTGGGCATAATACGGAAGTTTTTATTTTATTACCTACCACTAAACGATAAACCGCTCTCAGTACCTTCCGTTCCTGTGTATCGTTAGGTATAGCTCCGCACCGCTAGGAACGATATTTCTCGTAAAATGTCCATCTGAGTACGGGGAACGAGTACAAGCTCAGTATAGCACACCAGTTCTGTGCGTCATCTCTGCAGCTGATTAAACGCTTCTTCAACTCGTTTCCGGGCCGATGTGTTTAAGAGTATTGCGAATTCATATTTCGCATTGCAGTTAGCATGAATGTTATTTCCTAGAACTGTGGAGTCCGCGCTCTGTGCTTCTAGTCTGCCGTCGTTCTGTGCTCGTCTTTCACCCAGGCTTTGAAATAAACGACCACGACCAGCACCAAGAAGCCCATCAGAAAAGACTGCGGTACCTGATCGTAACAGGTTTAAGTTACTTTTGTGCAACCCGTATAAGTTAGAAACAAAAATAAAATCTTGAGGGGAGTTGTCAAAGTCAAGAGCATAGAAATCAAGAGACAGAAATCAAGTATCTTTATTTTCTCCTGTGGACGCTCGCGATAAAGTTAAAGCCGTATAAATGTGAAGATATGCAACGTACAAAACATGCTAGAATTGCAGTGGCCTTTTGTTTTCAGAAATACCTCAGAAAAATATTATACATGACGACATTTTAGCCCATTTGATACTAAAAAATATTTGGTAATATACATTGTACGTTGGAAACGCTATTTTAAATTTCAAGCACCACTCGAGTCGATTTTCGCCTCCACAGTTTTTGGTTGTACCAGCCAGAGTGCAATATTTCTACTTCGTAGGCTACCAATGTTTCCCGCGAATCTGTATGCTTAGCCAATTATTATTTTTTTTTGACGAAAATTCCATCGTGACTTCAAAATCATCGATGCTTAAAACTGACGCCACAAAGAAGCTAACTGATCATTTGCTGCGATGTTTCACTTTTCTTTCCGTTACAGTTCCACTCTCGCAGCCTTCAGTTTAGGCCTCATCGAGGCTGTCACGTTTCCTGGGTGGTTTTCCTTTCAAATTCTGGGCAATTTCTCTCAATTTATTTCCAGGTTTTGTCAGAAAAAAAAACATTTTGCTGCAATAATCACCGCGGCAATGGACTGTGAGCAATTCGCCGCGGCGGATAGCGGGTCCCCGTCTGTTGTGTAATTTTCTTCCACCATTTCACCTGAACAAAAATCACGAGCTCATACAGGAGCCTTGCATTTTTAAATATACATGATACAAGAATCTGTGCAAAACTGCACAAACAATGCTCTGAGTGCAAGGGAGTCTATAGCGGGACAAGAATACTACTTCCCTCAAAAGAAAACGATACGCTAATGCTAAACCTCACAAATTTAGTTTAAAAGGATCGGAAGTGCCCACATCGTCGAGTTTATTACTGCTTATGGCTTCACGTTCGCCCTTTTTCGATAAACTGCTTTCGTGGAAGATTGTAATTTATTGTGGGGTTCTAACATCTGAAGTCTCTCAGGCGATGAGGTACGGCGTGGTGGAGGGCTCCGGATTAAATCATGCTTCTTGGCGCTCTCAACGTGCGCTAACATCGCACACCACTAAGGCGTTTTGGGATATCGTCTCTATCGAAATGCGACTGCCGCGGCCGGGATCAAAGCCCGTGACCTTCGGCGGGTTTATTTCAAGGATAACTACGTTAAGACGAACACTGCACTTTGCTGAAAAACACAGTGATAGATAAAAAGAACGGGCAAAATTTTCACTTTCCCCCTTCCACGTCAACGTCCCGTTTGTCCGACCAGCGTCGCACAGAAACATTGAAGTTTCCCGCGAAGACATTTGAAGCTCAAAGAGTTGACAATCGGTCGAAATCTCGCCCATAATCTCCCACTATTCTATCGTCTAACCTATACATGGCACTTCACCATATGCCCCAAGGATAAATCAGACCTTGCCCTGCATTCTGCTTATATTCGAAGAGCATGTCGCCCATGTTCCATATAAAAGAACTTTGACAAGGGCTGGTGAAGGGGAAAGAGGTCCTTGCAAAAGAAAAATATTTGACGTCCGTTACAGCGTTCATGTTCCACCTGAGGCTCCGTCTTCATTGCCAAGACTGTTAACTTTAAGGAGATCCTAAAAAGGCGTTGTAATGATGTCAGAAAGAAAACAGTGGCGCCTAATGCTACCGCCGAACACTGCATATCGGCAGGCTGCGACATTGAGGGAGGTTAAGCACCCTTACTCACCACCGAAAAGAGCTTATCTCGCATCGCGTACACCTGGGATGTGCAATCATACGAACGTCAACTCGCATTCGAAATCTTAGCGACGGATTTTTAACCCCTCTCGACGCCTGGTCGCTGCGCACTCTGTTTAAATGTTTTTTTAATGCCTATCATCACTTGTTTCATTTAACTGTCAACAAGGCTCTCTTGCGTAGGCTGAAACGTTTTGTTTTTGCTTTCCGTTACATTATGGTCTGCGTCTGCCTTTTCACGTTCATCCCTTTTGCAGAAGCCGCCACTGTGGCTCAGTTGTTATGGCGCTCGGCTGCCGACCCGAAAGGCGCGGGTTCGATCCCGGCCGCGGGGGTCGCATTTTGACGGAGGCGAGATGCTAGATCCCCGTCTGCTGTGCGATTTGGTTGATATTTATGGAGCCCTGCATTACGGCATCCATCATAGCCTACGTCGCTTTGCGAGGTTAAACCCCCATAAAAAAAAAACCAAACATTTGCAACAACACTGCTCAGATTTTTGTGCCTCAAAGGAAATCGATACTGTCTATTTCAGATGTCAGAGGTCCATTTAATTTGTCGGTTCGTTATGGCTTCGTCAGTACGCAAGTGCATTATCACTTCTGACGGCTGAAGTAAGATATTACTTCCTTAAAAAAATTTCGCGCACCAGTCATCTCGGGCATCTGAAAGAGCTCGGGCTCCATGTACCTAGGGCTATCTATCGTTTTGTCTCTCAACTTGCTGAAGCTGCTCTTAAACGAATAGTTTCGGGGCAAATTTCCTGCAAGACAATGCACTAGTGCGTCTTCACGCACATGTTGGAAGCGCCACATTCTCTACACTTGGCCATGACAGCGGGCTGGCTTTTGAGAGCCCGTGTACGTCAACACGGCAATGTTTACAGTGCCAGCAAAAAGGAGAGATGTAGCTAGATGTGCTAGCTCAATCGAACAAAGCGTACAAAAGAGGTGAATTTGCAGCACACGCATATTTGCAGCACACGCATACTGCCAGCATATATATACCTGGGAAAATCTGGGTCTATCTCTTCAGTAAACAAGTAGCAACCACTATGCTGCCGTCAAGGGTGCAGCTTCATCCCTTTCGCCTGATATTTCTTATATCTTCCTGTACTTCAAACCAAACCTAGATGGAAGAAATAGCGTTGCTTCACATATGCGTGCCCATTTAAGCAATGGTCGTGCATACTGAAAGATGTGGTCTTTATCTTTTTTTTCTGGTAGTCTTTCTTTGCGGACACAAGAACGAGTTAATATCTAGCTTGGGAGTCCATGACTGTATTGTTCTGTTAGTAAAAACTTTTCAACAAAAGAGGAACCTCCGATGAAACACGCTCAAGCAAAAGCATGTCTTGCTCGACATTACTTGGGCCTTCGCGAAACGTTTTCACAAGCTGCACAGCTGCGACCTCGAATTTATTGATGCTCCACATGTCATATTCCTCTGGACAGCCCGAATTTAGGCTATCACTTCCCTTTTCATCGCCGTTTACTAAGAATATATGATATTATCTGAGCACTAACTCAGAACATTTTCTTCCCGCAAACATTACGCACCAATAAACTTAAGACCAAAAATTTCTGCTTTCTTTGATTCCGCTCAGCAAGAATCGCTAACAGCAAGAATCGCTAACGCGCAACCCCGAAGAACATTTAACAAGTCGGACCTCTTGGTGCGTACTTTTTGTTTATTTTAGCCCGAGCGTACGCGGAGCGAAAGAAAAAAACATGCTTAAAACAGTTTTCTTGCCCCACTTACTATCTTCAAGGTCGCGGACGTCACCTGCAACAACAAACAAAAAACATATCAGAAAAATTAATTCTGGAATGCACGCAAAACGTGGTGTGCTGTTCTTCCATGTTCTTCAGAAATCAATGGAAGGCTCAGACCTGAGCTGAAAAATTAAAGTTATCTCTCTCGCTCTCTCAGAAATCAATGAATTAAGTGAGATTGATACGCTGAAACGTATGCTGAATCATGCGGTGTATATTAAGGATGCGACAGAAAATCAGTAAATATTGATAAACAAGAAAGTTTTCCTGTGGAACCGTGGCACCACGAGCACTTCTCCGTTTGACTGAAGCCACCACTCCACACAGTTGCTGCTACATCACGACGATTAAAGCAGTAAGGTGTATAATCCAAACATTTTCCACTGCGTAGCAAGCAGTGTGGCTGGCACTGAAATATACGTTGCTATGACAATACGTTGGTCCGAACGCGGACGTTGACTTCAGAGCAACGCGTTGCTCGAAAATGACGATGTGCGGAGGCATACGGAGCGCTTGCTGACTGTCAGGGCAGCTCAGCACGTAATGAGGCATTGTGAGTAATATGTCTGGCGAATGAGCGTTGTTGTGCGGCAATGCACAAAAGGGTGTCGCTGAAATTAATTAAAGAAGACCAAGGACATGCGCGCTCTCTGGAGCGGCTGTTGTCTCAACTGACCCATCCAGAAGGCCTTTATTTGCTTAAGTGAGTTAACATTCTAAGCAGGTACGCGACGTGTGATGGGGACATAGGAACTGCTGAGCACGTTTTACAGATGAATCACCCACGTCTCAAATTTACGTTCGTGTTCTGGCTTTGAAAAAACGCACTTTCAGCATGAGCCTTAATGAGAAAAACACCCCCTCTGGCCATTGGAGACCGCTTTAAATTTACCCGAAACACTATATTTTAAGGTCAAGAAACGAGCACGTGCTCTGTGCGCAAACGAAAATATACGCAATGCCTCTAATCACATCCCATAAAACATGGGGTGCTTCACTTAAGAATGCCAGCAATTGTTAAAAAAATGCGTTTTGAGTTCGCGGAGTGCTTTTTCTGGCATCGCTTTCTCAGTGATGAAAAACTGCACCGCAGACACAATAAATTTTGGAAAAAGCGCTCTTCTAAATAAAAAAGTCGATATTTAAGTACTGCGCACAGTATTAGGTGATCGCGGATAAAGCTACGAACTGGTGGCGTTGAGCACGAGAACTGTTGAAACAATGCGGCGCAGATTACAGCAGCTAAGGACAGCAAACAGTTATAGAGATTTACACATGGGCTCTGCGTAATTAAAGCTTAGTCAAACCTGGCATCACGGGGCCAAGGAACTGCACAACTTGGAATCTAGCAGGGGACTCTACCGCAAAATGAAGTACGTAGAAAAAACTCACCCATGACGAAGGCCAGCACGATTCCACAGCCGACCAATAGGACGGCGACGCAGCAACATGCCAGGAGCGCTGTCTGATACGGAGAGCTATCGCTGCATGAAAAAAATGAGAGGACGCCGAAGCAGCGATCGAATATCGGGCGTTAACACACCTAACATAGTTTGCCGGTTTGAATCCCTGTCGTGAGCTAGACTCTAACTTAACTAGTACGCTTATGCTGCACGAAACGCGAAATCATACATATGGCACCACCCCTTACAACTTGCGATGAACGGTTGAGCCGCAAATTTTCATATGGAGATTCGTAAGGACGAGGAATTTGGGGTACAGAGGTCGCGGGCTCGAATCCCCGCCGCAAGCTAGGCTGTAACTCAACTAGCACGTTTATGCTCGAATCGTATGACACCATCTGGATTATTATGGGGCAAACGGTTCGCCCACAAATTTTGCAGGAATGTCGCGACTAAGTGGCCCTGCTTTTGACGCCTGCCAGACAGGGATATATACACCGGATCGACATAGTTTAGTTTCGAGTTGTGTTGCTCTGGCATCACGCTGCCACCTGTTATTAATTTATTCCATTATGTAACCACCTTGGTTACCATGGCAACCATTGGGTTACGATGTGCGTTGTAACGCATAACGTTGAGACCCAAAACGTGACATGTAAAGCTTACCGCTCTAAAAAGCAACGCGAGGAAGCAGTAGCAATAAACACTCCGAAAGTTTGTATTACACGCTCTACATTACTCTACCAACGCACACGAGACTTCTGTGCAAGCTCCAACTGGGCAGAATTACTATTGCTTAACCGTTGATGAAGAGGTAACCTCTTGGACATCAGGAGCAGTAAAAATCCAGCTAAGCCATTGAAAAAAAAAACGGAATGAAACTTTTAGGTATCAAAACGCATCTTGCTTCTAGTCGAGGCACACGAATTATATGCAGCCAGAATAATTTTGAGGCCTCATGTAACGGCAAATGTGCCAGCCTGGGAGCCGCTTTTGTGCCCTAGTGCCTTGAGCTAAACGTGTGCTATTGTGGTTTAACTCTTCATGATGAGCTTTTTTCAGCATAAACAGTGAAACTGTTTCACTGCTGTTCTATTTGCGACGTTCACCCCGCAAATTTAGCAGACTGACATTTCTGTAACTAGAACGTGGAAAGCCCGTTTTCACGCCATTTTGAGCTTGCCGATCAATGCCTGTAGGAACACAGTAAAGCTTTCGTTTTACTACACAAACTGCCTCTGGAGACTATTATGTCAAACCTAAGCCATGGGTTCTGTGAACTATTATTTTGTTTTGCCATCTTAGTGAGGACTACGAGCAAGTCGGGATAGGGAAGCGGTCAGGAAATAGGTTATAGTGTTTTCAGAGCTGCTTCTTTTCAACAGTTGGAAAGGAAGTGACGGCTATGGAGCTGGACGCTCTGCTGACAGGCGGGTTGAGTTTCGGCGATTATTATAGTGTTTCAGTGCGCTACCCATACGGCAGATCTTCTAATCAGCCAGCACAAGGCCTTGTCTTTGAGGTCCTTGTGCACTCACCGGTTTCTGTGCAACCTGTCCTAGGTGGTAGTTGAGCCACCTAGGGCTAGTGACATTTTGACGCCATCGGAACCTGCTCATCAGATTATGAGCAAACTGCCCACCGTGGCAGGTGGAAGCTCAATTAATGGTCGGTCACGAGAGGCGGCTCAGAAAGTGCAACATTGGTCTCGCAAGTGCCAGCACCTACCATCGCAGGGCAGTGGCGCATCGCTTAACCGCAACATCCCTAAGCCAGGATTGGTATGAGGGCTCCCGGCCATGTATGAATGTAAAGCAGAAAATGACTAATTGCGGATATAAGGCCATTAACCTACCGCGTCGTACCCTTAATTTGGAGCTCTTCTTAAGCTGGTAAAACTAAGCACACCACTAATACGCACCTATGTCGCATTTAGTGTAACCAAGTTAAATGGTCTGTTATTCTTTTATTTTCCCTGCTCGTGCATATGCAGTACAGTGCAGCGCAACTTTTGGAGCGTTCTTGTAAAACATGTATATCAGCCGTTTTTTCTAAGAATGCTTTTTTCAGGATAGTACTGACAGCTGCGTTGCGCAAGCTTTTGTTAGCAGCAGTGTGAAAACTACCACTGGAACGAAGATGCACAAAAGGAAAACTTAATCGCCAAATATTTCCACGCCCTGTATCCAGTGATGGCAGATGTGCGCGCAGGCGAACTTCGCTTTTGTGGAAACGCTTTTTTCAGAAGAGATAAAAAGTCCGAAGGCGCTTCCCTCGTTATTTCAACGCTACCAGAGAAACAGTCACGATCGAAATAAACAAGTCGCCTCCTTCGCTGCTATGCTTACCTGCCTTCTGGTTGGTTGCCACGGCATGAAAGGCAAGGGAGCAGTATTAACGTCATGGGTCAGAGAAACGCGTCGAGGTTCAGAGCGAAAAACCACTTCCTTTCGCACAAGAGATGCGTATGTATCTGCCATCTGCCTGTCTTCAACTTTGAAGAAGCAGTACGCGGCCAAATCTTACCTCGCAAAGGGAGGCGACATAGGGATGCTTCAAAGGTGACTTCATGGCGAATCCCGCGACTATTTTGGGATGTGTAGCATCACTCATTCCTTAAATAAATCCAGCGCTTTTTAAGAGCGAAATAAGATGCTTCAAGTGCACAAACGTAACAATACTGGAAAATTTTTACATTATTTGCTTTGCACTACAACTTTGCGGAAGTTGGAGCAATTTATTAACACAGACTGTTGAATATATGGAGTAATGCGACGCGGTCGCGGCTCTTCCACTGTAGACAATGTTCAGGGAAAGTATAGAACATTGTCACTTTAAAGACTGCATTATTACACAAGGATACACACTTGCTGGTTGCTGCAATAGAACACCATTCATTTACACTCTTTATTCGCTGTCTGTATAATCCTTGCGATTTAAAATGCTGTGAATAATACCTTTTGTTGATAAAGGCAGCTTTGTGAAAAAATTATTTTGCAGCCAGCGCGAGCGCTAAACTTCAAACAGCAGTACTGACGTGTCCATTTGGCTCTCGTGAGTACATGTATCAAATCTGTGAAGTGCGCGTCGTCCTCGCACTGAAGAAGTCAAAGATTTCAGTAAACAAAAATTATGGTAGGAAATAAAGGCGATAACGAAGCTCCTCGATTTTAGTGGTAGTTTCTATAAGTATTAAACCTGTGCTGTGTCTGACCGCGTGAATGCATTAGAACAAATGCTAAAATATGCGAAAATATGTTATAATATACTTTTAAGCCGAAAGTGAAGGACCTATTCCTAATGAATAGCCATGCTCGTAAATCTATAACTGAATGGCTGCGCAGCTGTCATGAAATTTCCTACTTTGTTGCTACTTCTAGTGTCGCTGGTAAAGGTGTCACTTTGGTGAATAGCACGCAGCGTGATGGTGAAATCAGTAAATGAAAAAATTCAGTTTTTTTAGCGTGAAATTACATTCAATGCCGCGTGAGCTCACATTCACACTCGATGCGGACTTCAAATATAAGCTACGAATTTCATTTAGCGTAAAAGTAACAGGAGAACCAGAAAGATATTGATAGCAATTCTCCATTCATCCTGCAGTGAAACTGTATATCCGGCTCAGAGCGTTATTTCTAGGCTTTAAATTGCTCTAAATGTTTTCGATAGCAAAATATTACTGACCATTAAAGGCGTCAAATTCGTCCCGACCCACTATGTCTTAGCGGAGAAAGCACATGCCAGGAAAAATCTAGCCTGAAGCTGTTTTTGTGCGTGTGCGTGTTGCGGCCATACGTATAGGAATATTGTTCGCTCGGTACTTGAGCAAATATAAAGGACCAGTTTTGCCTTTGCCATTTAATAACACACCTAATAAACTACGTCGCTTCCCCTTGCAAAATTCATGGCATCGCTGTTCAAATAGAATTATTCCCCCTTCCTCCCCCCTCCCCCGTTTTTCGAAATGCATAACAATGACGGGTGCAAGATTAGATTCATCGCATGGTTACCTCTGTTATAAATAGAGATGTTTAAGCACGTTAGTTTCGAGAACTCTACTGAACTTACCACCGCCAGAAGAAATGGAGGACACTTGACTATCTGTGGAGAAGAAAAGATTTGTGGCCCAAACTGTGAAGATGGCTTGAAGCTCTAGCTATTATGCACAAAAAAAAAGTGCTATTTTGATATGGTGGTTGATATTCGGTCGTAAATACATTATAGATACCAGCTCTCTCCTATAGCACCTAAGAAACAGATAAAGTGGCATTGAGCATTGTCCAAAGCACCGCAGTGGCCTCGTCCACACAGGCTGTACTTAAAAAAGACCTCTGTGTCCCATCAGTAGCTACTTATACGAAGAAATTACTTTTTCTTTCCAACTGGCATGCAACGTCCTCGCTATTTTTTGAGGAAATTGTGCGTATGTAACAGCAGTTGCACTCAAAAGTCGGCAGTAGCGCTGAGTTTGAGACAGCGTTAGATGTTGACAAAAACCTCTGACATGGCTTCATCATTCGATCTGTAAAATTAGCGAGCGCTTGAGATGTGTTCTGCCAGACTGGACAGAATAAGACATGAAGTGTGTAATTTTGTGAACACGCTAATTGCATAAGTGTGTCGAGAGCACGGTATGCCACGGACGTTCTTTCCACTGCAGTTAAGGTGGCTAGCGCTTCCCCTTCTGTTTTAGTGCACCAGCAACACATATAGAGAATTATAATACAAGCAATATCGGTCGCCATTCTTGCCTAAGCATATTTACACGCTTTAGTTCTAGATATTTTGAGTTCTGAAAAATAGCTGCAGTGATCGCCAAACATTTTTTTCGAAGACCAATCTATTTGTAATTACCCGCACGATATCCCAAAGTGTATTTTGTCTCTTAAGCTACAGCCTTACCGAAAAGGCACAACAATATTGTCGCAAAGTCGGCTCGATACAGATTGCTATGTGGAAGCACAGTCCGAGTACTTCACAACTGTGCGCGAGAGCCTCGTTTGTGGAGCGTTAAATGAATAAGGATCAGTCAAGAATTTTCCACTTCCTCATTCGCGTGGTTGTAGTTTGTAGTTGTCAGCGGTGCCTTTCGGCGGTAATCATGTATTACCGCCCTCTCCGAACTTGGCTGCAGAACGGCAGTAAGCGCAAAAACCGTGACCTGTATATTTGCTATGAATTATCAACTCGCGAGGTCACATTTAGGTAATGTCATGCAAGATTCGTTGATCGAGTCTCTTTTCACCACTCCTGCGATGTCTATTTCTCGACCACGTGTTTTTCTGCACTTAGTTAATAACACGCGGAAGAAATTCATTTAAAAAAAAACATTGTACGGAAGGAATCTGCCCCCGCTTGCATCTTACCAATTTCTCATAGTGCAGTTGAAGGAAACAAGTAGCACAACAACGCGTCGTTACCGTTTCCATAAACACTCTGTTGCTGGCACCATATCAATAAACTTCCATAGTGTTACTCTGGCAGTTTTACGTGACCCAAACTAAATTGTTAAAGCTTGACAAAATAACAAATACTAATGCCTATGCCCATACAAGATAACTTCTCCATTAGGCTCAGGTGGTTGGGTGCTTTATTTCGAACTTCCGGCCCGCGCAGCTATCAGGCTGCGTGGTTCGGCGCTGGAGATACCAAAAGAGCATTTTAACTCTCTGAAAATATTTCCCCAGGACTAGTAGTTATGCACAATTTATAATTCAAGTAATCGCTGATATTTCACCTCTGATTAATTTTGGTATCTTCGAAACTGCAATTAGTGTTCCAAACGCTTGTGGAGAGAATGAATGTTTTCTCTCCATGAATGGAGACAAAACAAAGTAAGTCTCACCGCCAAATTGCGAAACCTCCGAGACACCTGAAAAAAAAAACGAAAAAAAACCAGTGCATAAGACGACGACCTTTTATGGATGTCTACTACACTTCACAAAATTCAAACTAAGAGGGCGCTGCAATTAAGAGGAAAAAACTGACGTAATTTTATTAGAGGGTAACATGCCCCGGTATTGACAGAAGGGACCATTCATTTACTTCCCAAATCAGGCCTCTACCATGCATTGCCAATTAACTCAAAAAAAGATTTTTTTTTTTTACTTACTCTCCGCCCTGCCTTCAGTCATAGTGTTAGATGGTTTCAGCAAAAAGCAAGGCGACATTTCATCACACGTCATTAGCTCGACCGAACTCTTTCGTGTATGGCTCTCATTCTTTGATGCGACCTGTGACACTAAATACAATGACCAAAATTTGTGAGCAATGTATACCCGTAAGGAAAAACATATCTGTAGTGTTTCGTTCCTCTTCGGTAAACGGACGTGAAAAAACAAGAGCTTGGCCAGTCTTTCACATGCGTGCAGTAGTGCTCATGACTTTAGTGAGAGAAGAAGCGCTTAAAGGGAAACTCGCCGTGTCTGTCGACAGCTCTCAAGCATGGTGAAGAAATAGATAATAGACACCTTTAGCATACCGTGTACCGTGTTAACGTTACCGGAGTACCGGGAGCCAGTGCGCAGCCAATGCGCATGCGCAAATTGCCTTGACGGCGCCAGATGGCGCCACGTACCCGGCAGCTGTGCTCGCGCCCGTAGCGTCGGAGCAAATCAGCGTGTACTCACCGCCGGTGGGCGGGCTCCCGGTACTCCGGTAATGGTAGCGGTAACACGGTATACGGTATGCTAAAGGTGTCTAATTTCCTCTTCTGTACCGTAGCATTGCGAAGAAACCCTAGAGAGACCTCACTGTTGCGTATTTGGACAGCCTGGTTTCTGTCCTGCACCTTTAGAAAACACCACCTTCGCCCACTCCCTCTCAGTGTCTCCGCCTTCGTATGGGGTCACGTGATGCTCCGACAAACTGAGGCAGCTAACGATGGCTTCTGGCGCTTCCGATACAGCGCTATCACCGTAACCTGGACTAAGAGGTCTAAGACGTCGAATTGAAGAGATCGCGGAACCAGTGAGGCAGTGGGCAGCGACAGCCCAAGGATTCCTAGCAAGGTTCAACGTGGAGGGGATTCAGATGCCGATATGACGTCGCGTAGGTGATTATCGTCAGCTTAAATGCCTGGTTACTCGCGCATAAGATCATTCGCCGAAGCAGTCCTGGTTGACAAAAAAATATTCTAGCCTTGTTTAAGCTCGGGCCGAAAACGCGACGCAAAGCCCAACGCTAACGTTCCGCCCCTTAATTCCGAGAAAGCTCTAAGTCCTAGCTGTAACACAGCAGAGTTTTTAAGTGTCATAATTGTTCTTACGTAGCAGTATATGGACACTTTTTTCAGAGTTGGAATAAACTGCTGCAGCCGTATCCGGACCCAGTCAATGTAGTCTTACTTGTCTTCATTTCAACTGTTTAATAGTTTTCCGGAAAGTCGTTCCACTAATCGCTATTCCGCGTAGCTGTGCGGGCAAAAAAATATCCGGGAAAGACAAAAAGGCAGGCAGACGAGCAGGTCTTACCGGAATAAAAAGACATCTGCGACACTGTAAAGAAAATAAACAAGACGTGAATTATATCAAACTTTTATAAAAACAAAATTGTCATTATTTTCGGTTGTGTTAGTGAACAATAGTTCAAATAAAAGCATCGAAATTCTTAGGAAATATATTGCAGCTTTTGTACAACCGCTTAAATAGAGCTTTTCAAAAAATTTAAGATTACAAAAAAAAGGGTTGAAAAAAGCATGAACCATAAACGCGTTCAGAAGCTGATTCGGTCTGCTTTTCAAGCTTCATTTACCTCCGTATGATAATAAGTCGAGCCCGCTTATAACAGAACTGACGGTAGCGCGTATTGCATTCTGTGTATCCTATATTCGTAGTAAGTAAACTTATTATTTTACAGCTAAAAAGCAGAGTTTACCAATTTTGGCGTTTTTTTTTTTTAGAAAAGTTAGATACAATCGTCGGCTTCTCCAAAGCAGACTATATCGTGGTGGTTTCCCAGTCTTTAAGGTCTTTCATACTTTGTGTTCTTCGCCGAGGCTTAAAGGGCCAAGAGTTCAGCCAATTTAAGAACAAGATATAACTAATTGTGGTTAAAGCGTTCTCCACAACCGGTGACCAAGTCGAAACCCTCCACATCGTCATCAGATTCTCGGAACTTTGGCCCCGCTGGAACTTCGGGTACAATGGATTCGTGAGAGTATGACTTGCCTGCGTCACGATCCGCACTATCGAAGTCATCTCAGGCAAAAACATGTACGGTCATCTTTAGCCTTCACGCTAATACCTTAAATGTATGCCATTTCACGACATGTAAATCGAGCTAACTTACTCATCCGCCTCTTCTCATCGTCAGTTATCCATGAAACCCACTTCTAAAATAGGCGATGTCAGTGCACGTTAAAGAACCCCAGGTGGTCGAAATTTCTGGAGCCTTTCACTACGGCGTCCCTCATAGCCTGAGTCGCTTTGGGACGTTAAACACCAATAAACCAAACCTAAAATTGGCGTAGCAAAATAAGTGGCTGACGAATGCGCTCCTGGGCCATTCGATTTGTGAGCGCAGCTGCAGCAGTATTTCATCCGTGCGCGACGGAAGGCAGAGCACGCAGTGCCGAAAGGAGGCAGACATGGGTTCAGAAGGCGAAAGCCTTTAATGCCTCGTATACTGTCGTTAGCAGACGCTTCGGCAGCCGTGTCGATAGACGCGTCGGCAGCCGTGTCAACTGACGCGTCGGAAGACTTGTCCGCCTTTCGGCGTCACTGCTTAAAAACAACCTGCGCCGAGGGTGGGAATCGAACCAGGGCCTTCGGCATTTGAAGCGGAGACGCTACCACTCCGCCACGAAGGCTCAAGGTACAAGCATGAATAAAGGCGCATCTAGAGAATGCATGGGTTTCATAAATAAAATAAAAGGCATAAAGTCAAGAAAGTAAAAAGTAAAAAATAAAACTGAGAAAATAAACAAAAATAAAAAGAAAATAAAAATAAGATATGAAACGAAAAATACACAAAAAACAATAAAAATAAGAAAAGGAGCAAAAATAAAAAATAAAAACATGAAAAATAAAAAAGTAAATGAAAAAACAGTGCGCCAGGAAACGCTTTCGCCTTGCAGCACTTTAGAGAGCACAAAGTGCCCCCTGAATTTTTTCACAGCGTGCAAAGCGATCCGCCTCCGCCGAGCTTATAGCTGATCCTCTCCTCGGGAGAATCCTCACTGAAAATATTAGCAAATGATATTAGGGCTTTACTCTGCCGAGAACGACGCTAATAGGGATGTCACCTCAGGCTGATGTCATTCGTCGGAAATGACATCAAACACGCTACCTGAGGCGGCTACAGCAGTTGCATGGAATTTAGTGAGTTCATCAGCACAGTTCATTCTCTTATTTACCGTCTCCCCTCTTCTCCTCCGGATTCCTTATATTTCGAATGACTGATCATCAGTCGTGCGCGTGGCTGCCCAGTTAACTCAGTACATCACACACCTTCCCGGCCGCGGCGGCTAGAATTTCTTTGGAGGAGAAATTCTAGAGGCCCGTGTACTGTGCGATGTCGGTGCACGTTAAAGAACCCCGAGTGGTCGAAATTTCCGGAGCCCTCCACTACGGCGTCTCTCATAGCCTTAGTCGCTTTGGGACGTTAAACCCCATAAACCAAACCAAACACCTTTTGGTCTTGCGCTACGCCATTTAACACAAAGGGAACTTCTTATAACAGCCGCAGAGCGGACAAAGACGATTACGCACACGCTAATTTTGCCGTTATGGAGGCAAAATGCCACGCGCAACGACCGGCACAGCTGCACTTCTACATAATATATTTCGTGGGGAGTTCATTCGCACAAATTGTGGAAAAAAGATGGAGACGAAATTGAACGCAGCAGAGCATTAATCAAGCCATCGACGCGCGAAGGCTATCCAATAACGATGTAAAAAAAAAACTGGCTGTGGTTTAGCTGTGGTTAAACCTGGTAGAGTAGCGAGAGTCTAGCTTCTTTCAGAGACGCAGAACTCTATTCACCGTCATCTCTGGTCGGCTAAGCGGGTCCGTCCAGCCGCGTCGTCCTTACGTCGCTTATGGAGACGCTTAGCGCGCTCTTCCTCGGTCTCCTAGTCTCGCCGCCTCCTCTTGCCTTCGTTCCTACGACGAGCCCTAGCTTCCTCCGAGCTGTCCCATTTCTACCACTGGCTCCGAATCGTTGTGATATATATACCCGCCACATTTCTCTGACGACACTCCGCGCATGCGCACAGCTGACGAGACGGGCGGCTAGAATTTCGATGGAGGCTAAATTCTAGAAGCCCGTGTACTGTGAAATGTGAGCGCACGTTAAAGAACCCCAGGTCATGGTGTCTAGCCACCATACCCAGGTGGTCGAATTTTCCTGTGGCTATGGTGCTCGGCTGCTGGCCCGAAAGACGCGGGTTCGATCCTGGCCGAGGCGGATGAATTTCTTTGGAGGAGAAATTCGAGGCCCGTGTACTGTGCGATGTCAGTGCATGTTAAAGAACCCCAGGTGGTCGAAATTTCCGAAGCCCTCCACAACGGCGTCTCTCATAGCCTCAGTCGCTTTGGGACGTTAAACCCCATAAACCAACCAACCGAATTTTCCTGAGCCCTTCTCAACGGCGTCCCTCATTGCCTGAGTCGCTTTGGCAGGTTAAACCCACACAAACCATAAGCCATTTCTTTGATCCCACTGTTTATCCCTTCCTCTATGGCGCGGTTCGAGTGCCCATAGAGATATGGGAGACATTCACTGCGTATTCCCTTCCCTCAAAAACCAATTTTCAATTTTACGAAGGAACGCCATCGCCCGTTCGCCGCGACGCTTTGCGCGTGGTGCCACGGCTCAGCGCGCTGCCACGCTGACCTCGCGAAGCGGTTGGCGTAGTGTAGCTCTCGCTACAAAAACCAAGAACGAGTTTTCTGGAAGCGGGCGGCGGCGTCGAAAAAGGGAGCAGGTGCCGCAGTTGGTGTGAAACGGTGTCTCCTTCCGGAACCCAGACTTCTTGAGAGGGCTCAAATCGTTTCGAACCGAAGTCCGCGTGCGCCGCTACGCCAAGGTCGCAAGGAGAGTGCCAGAGCCATGAGCTGAGATGCGCTATAGCGGGAGCCCGGCCCTTCGACCATGCTCCAGAACAATCTTTTAAGGCGAAAGCCTTTAATGACTCATGCTCGCGGCGTCCGCTCATGCTCTCTGTGTCCGTCCTTGCGCTGCAATCGTGCCAACTGTGGCCTCTCCTACGCGAAGCAGCGCAACCTCCTCCGTTATTTCCTTTCCTCAAATTCACTTTCTTCACTATAGGCCCCCTTTCTGTTCTTTTTTCACTCCCACTTCCTCCCTACCTCTGTAAACAGATCACGGGTGTCCACCGAGAGATGCGAGAAAGTTACTGCGTAATTTCCTTTCTTCAGATAGAATTTTCATTTACTTCTCTACTGCCCCTCTTTGTCTTTCTTCTTTCACTCCCACTGCCTCCCTTCCTGTACGGTGCGGTTCGGGTGTCCACCGCGACGGTTGCTAGGCAATGGCTCTAGCAGCCGCAACAACAACACAAAAGTGCGATTCAGGCGTCCACTGACCCAAGGAGCCAGTTATCAGCGCATTTCCTTTCCTTAAAATGATCGGAGTGTAAAACGTCAACGCCAACGCCAATGAACACAATGAACACCTAACGGACAACGGCGAGGGCGACGCCGCGAAACGCGCGCCAAAGAGCTCGCTCTAAAGCCCTGCAACCAAAACAGAGACCTCAGTCACCAATAAAAACCTCACATGCGGGAAGCCCGCCACGCGCAAGCTGTTCAGGAAAGCGGCGGTGGGTTGACCACAAGGCTTTCGCCAAGCGCACATTAGAATTTCCAAAGCGTCTTCGGTAATTTTTCCTTTCATTTTTTTTTTGTTGCGAAAGGAATACTACTCGCACTTCCAAGCCTTCGCGTGACCCGGCCGCAGTTACGTTTGACCTTTAGTGGAGTGAATATGGGCGACCAACTCGCTCCTTCAGATAGCCCGGCTGCAGTTACGCCGCGCCGCGCACCTGTGTCGCGACTGCCGCTGTGACGTCATACCAGCTGTAGATTATGGGCGACCAACTCACTCCTTCAGAGAGCCCGGCTGCAGTTACAGTGTGTGTTTGCCGCGCTGCGCACCTGTGGCGCTACTGCCGCTGTGACGTCATACCAGCTGTAGATTGTTTTTATGCGAAGCATATTACTAGAGCTACACTACAGCCCGTCGAGCGCGGCGGTGCAGCTACCATTGACCTTTAGCGTGACCACGTGACACCACGTGACAACATGACGTCACAGCAGAGGAGAGAGGGGCTGCCGGCTCGCGCGGTCGGCCGCGGCGGTGGAGGCTCCACATCAGAGGCGCGGCGGCTGACCACGTGACAACATGACGTCACAGCAGAGGAGAGATGGGCTGCCGGCTCGCGCGGTCGGCCGCGGTGGTGGAGGCTCCACATCAGAGGCGCTGCAGTTGACCACGTGACGCTAAAGCAGCGGTATAAAGCTGAGCTTGCCTCGATCTCTTACCTCTCCTCTATCTGCACGTTGGCAGCGGTGGTGGCTTGGCTAGAGCCAGTACCAGGCCCATGCAATTTCCTTTTCATCCTTCTCTCAGTCACAACAACAACAACAACATCTCCGGGCACTTACGAGGCGGCCAGGTGTTGGGATGCCGCCTAGAAGCAGGGCTGATTTGAACGAGAAGCGAAAGCTTCAGCGTGCCACAGAGACGGATGAAGAGCGGGATGAACGTCAACCAAGGAAAGCCATGTATTACCAAGCCTAGCCATCAATATGCTTCGCATCTGACTAGGCTTAACCTTAGCTAAGCCTCAGCCATTTTCTTTCTCACAGTAGCAACATGAAAAACAAAATATAAAAAAATGGCTGAGGCTTAACTTGGTTAAGCCTGGAGAATGCGAAGCATCATCGTGTCGCGTAATTTGGAGGCGCACAACCACAGCGACGGCGCGAGGTGGGCCCCCGTTTCTCCACTGTCGTGAGGTCATCAAGTCACGTGGTGTGACGTCATGTATCACGTGATTTGGAGGCGCACAACGACAGCGACAGCGCGAGGTGGGCCCCCGTTTCTCCACTGTCGTTACGTCATCGTGTCACGTGGTGTGAGGTCGTTGTCGTGACGTCATCGTGTCACGTGGTGTGACGTCGTGTCACGTGATTTGGAGGCGCACAACCACAGCGACGGCGCGAGGTGGGCCCCCGTTTGATTGATTGATTGATTGATTGATTGATTGATAACTTTTATTTCCACCGATGTAGGAGGCCCCCTACTCCCCGTCCCTGGCACGCAGGCCTAGGGGACGGGAACTCCGCGACTAAAGACTGGCGAAGATACATTGTCTCTTCGCGGCTTCAGCCTCCAGGCGGACAGCTCGTTTCTGGTCGGCGGGAACCTCGCTTCGCAGAAGGGCCTCCCAGGCTTCTCTACTCTTAATATTGTCCTCAGCACCCGGGGATCCAGGGCATTGCCAAATTATATGATCGAGGGTCCCCCTCGCTCCGCAGGTCTTACATTTGTCATCTTTTCTATCGTCTAACGTGGCTTGAAATAACCAGACGGGGTTAACGAAATTTACGGCCTGTAATCGTCTCCAGGCGATGGCCTCTGTATTGGTTAAGTTTGGATCTGGTGGTGGCATTAGAGGTCTGCCTAACCTGTAGTGCACGGCGATTTCCGCGTATGTTTGCAAACGTTCGTCCATCCCCTGGGGGTCGGGTGGCTCTACAGTTACCCGGAAGTAGAGATCTCGGGCTGTGGTGGGCCCCCGTTTCTCCACTGTTGTTACGTCATTTCTGTCACGTTGTGCGACGTCATGTGTCACGTGATTTGGAGGCGCATAACCACGGTGAAGGGCTGAAGTGGTAGCTAAAGTAGTATGCTTCGCACAAAAAAAATTACCGAAGACGCTTTGAGCCGTCGCGCAGCGGCGGCCGGTAGCCGCGCGTAACCTGTAGACGCGGCGCACTGCGTTCCAAGATTCTTTCAGTCGTCGCGCAGCGGCGGCCGGTAGCCACGCGTGACCTGTTGACGCGGCGCACTGCGTTCCTTCAGTTGGAGGCGCTGCGCTTTTTTTGCTTTCGCAACCTACCAGGCTTAACCAAAGCTAAGCCCCCGCCAATTTTTTTTTATCCCTGGTCTCAGACGCGCGACCTGCCGTCACGCTACCGCTATAGCTACCGCTATCCTCCTCGCTCTTCGCATTCTTTCGTCCTCCGCTTCCCTCTGCGTTCGTTCTCTTTTAACCTCCAATGCGCTCGTTCACTCGGTTACGCCGACACCGGCGCCGAGGCACGCCGTTCAAGGCACGAACGGGCGCCTAAACACTTCGCTCTAAAGCAAGAATCCGAACACAGTATCAAATATAGTTGAAAAAGATCACGTAGATATTTAGGCACATTTGTTGACCAACGCCGGGTAAAATCTTCACGTCGACACACACAACTCCAATAGCTTCGGAAACGCCTTTCGATCTGCGCAACGCCTTACTATCGATGCCGTTCAGAAGCGCAGGCCATGGTCGAGATTTTGAATAGCGTCCATGACGCCCGCAGAAAAAGAGCTAAAACATTCGTTGTGTACGCAGCGTCAATAAATGTTCCAGAACTTTACTGAGCCTGCGCTACAGTCATTATAGCCGAGTATCAGCTTCGGGTCACGAAATCGCGTAAGGCCACTCCCGAAACCGACTCCAAGGACATTGCACTCACTTTCAGCCATTGGTCTCGTTGGATTTCTCGATCAACGGAAGAACCTGGACGTCGGAAGAGAAACTAAGCCTAGCGTGTTGGTATGTTGGCAAACTGGAACGAGCGTATGGCACGAGGGGAGCGTGACGCGTGCGGATGTCTTTTTCTTCGGCGCGAATTACCGACAGTGCGCGAAAGAGAAAGGATGGTTTGGTTTAGTTTGGTTTGGTTTGGTTTGGTTTATGGGGTTTAACGTCCCAAAGCGACTAAGGCTATGAGAGACGCCGTAGTGGAGGGCTCCGCAAACGGGCCTCTAGAATTTCTCCTCCAAAGAAAGAGAAAGGAGCCACAGTGACGAAGCTGCTGATAATATCACTAATTATCGGTTGGCAATCGCTGCTAAATACTTCATTCTTCCAGTACGTATTTACGACCGACTCAGTGCGGCCGCTATGATTTGGGCAGTTTTAACATTAGGCCCTTTCTCGTTAGGCACATTGGCAGTCATTTGTTTTCAGTTTCTTGTTGCCTGTTTTTCGCATGGATTTCCATGAAAGGTGGCATTTTTTTCTTTTCTTTTGTGGGAAAATTTGAATGGGAAGAAAAAGAAAGACAGAGGGGGAAAAGAAAATTATAAATCAGCAAATTATACATGCGGCCAGAAGCAAAAAAAGTTTGAAAGAAAAAGATTGCCGCACGCTTAAACTTGTGATAAGGTGAAGTGCCGTGGCAGCTGCGATGGTCCGAGACGCTCACGCCGGTCAGAGTGTTTCCTAACACTCAACACTCCTAACACTCAACAGATACAATTGTCACTGTTAAAATAAAAGGATCGGTCGTCATCATCATCAGACTGACTAGGCCCACTGCAGGGCAAAGGCCTCTCCCATGCCTCTCCAATTGACCTTGTCCTTCGCCTGTTGCAGCCACCGTATCACTTCTGACTTCTCAATCGCACCCGCCCACCTAACTTTCTGCCGCCCCCTGCTACGCTTGCCTTCTCTTGGAATCCACTCCGTTACCCTTAAGGACCAGAGATTATCTTGCCTTCGCATTACATGCCCTCCCTGAGCCCACTTTTTCCTCTTGATTTCGACTAGGGTGTCATTAACTCGCGTTTGTTTCCTCACTCACTCTGCCGTCTTCCGATCTCTTAATTTTACACCTATCCTTTTTGTTTCCATAGCTCGCTACGTTGTCCTTAAGTTAAGCTAAACCCTTTTCATTAGCCTCCACGTTTCAGCCTCATAGGTGAGTAAATTGAAGATACAGCTGTTGTACACTGTTGTATACTGCTGCTTTTGGCACAGGGCGGGTACTTGTGTCAAAAATGACAAGATCTCCTTTCGCGTAAGAGAAGCACAGAGAAGAACACCAAAAAAATGTATAGAGAAAGAAATTCGAGGTAGTATTTGGTGTGCGATGTCGAACGGCCCTGGGAAGCTAGCTGAGCTGGCGTGTATTAAGGAGGACACAAAAATGGTAGTGTCTGGCTCTCTGAGCAGAGTTGACATTTTCTGAGAGTTCGGTCTTATATTTCTCGGAAAATGAATGTCTCAGTAGAGAACCACGTTTTATAAAAGTAATAAAAGTAATCGGTGCAGTTGCATGATGACAAAGATAGTAAAAGAAGAAAGGCAGCAAGAGATGCAGTAGTGGAGGGCTCCGGAGGCAAGACACATTTCTGGGGTAGGGTTAATGATGCTTGATATCTGCTCATATAATGACCTATCTCTGTGATATGGAAGCTTTTTCGGGGTGAAACATATTACTCAAGCAAATAATTACTAAAATAAAATTAAACACCTGTGAATGCGCAGCTTTGTTATGGAAACAAAGTTTCATCTCTCTGCACAGTGTGTACTTCGTGTTACAATTCTTTGTAATCTTTTCGAAAACAGTGCCGCCAAATTCCTCAGCAAAGCAGCACGGCCAGTTTAGTATTCGTATTCTCGTCATATTCCTACCTTTGTTCGCATGACTCACGGACACGAATTCTAACGAGCGTCTTGTGCCATGTACAACTTTCGCGACAAAACATTTCTCTTCTCGAAAGGAAGAACGTGTGCCAATGCAGTTAAATATTCGTCTAAATATTCGTTGTTCAAGAATTTCTTTGGTCTCTGCATCGCAAGAGGCGGTGATGTCGAACCACGAACAGCAGAAGACCTGTTTGTTGACGCAGCTCAAGGAAAAGACGACCACAAATGGATCGAGAGGCTTTCTAAAACTATCCAACGCATGGTAACACTGATGAAAAACTCATACCCAGTAATTCTGGTCAAGCGCATTCTTCAAAAGCAAGTTGTTTATGAACTCAGTATTTTCAGATATCGTAAGATTCTACTATAACAATCAATATATCCATAAATCTCCCCTCGGTAGGTTTGCATTTGTTTGCTGCAGCGATTTTTGCTAACCTCAGAAACGTTACCTGTCGGTTTCGAATGTCAGCCTGACTACTGAATGCCAGAAACGGACTCTTTAAAAGACTTGGCTGCGCATTGGAAAAATGAACTCTCACCTTCATATTTCTGTAACACTACCCTACAATATTCCAGAGTTGGCTCACAATAAAAAGTAATGTGAAAATATTCAATACTTGCATATTTTATAGACCGAAGCATACTGACTTCGTTTGACTTGGCATTCCTGATCAGTCAAACTATTATTACAACGCGACTGAAACTACATAATCCCACTGCACGCACTCATTTAAAACGAGACCGTGAGGTCCTAGACTACGACAAAATTCATTGCCAGAAGCACCGACGGGCTTTCCAAGTTGCCAGTAGAAAGAGCGCATTTCCGAAAAAGGCGGAAATGTTTCTTGAGCGCCGTCCGAGAACCAATTTGTCATACCCGCCATCTGCTATATGCAAGGGCGCCGGCACTCAGACTAGGAGCGTAACCTGCTGCTCTCGACCAGCCCTTGGGCGATGTACAAGATAATAAATGTGGAGCTGGACCCTTGTTTAATAATTTCGCGCATGAGATATCTCACCGGGTTTGGGCTTAACGAATTGTACTGCAGAAGGCCTGCTCAAAGCATTTGCACTGGCAACGCTGTATGAAGAATCAAACGAGAGCCCCCTGCAGCGATTCCTTTATCTTACCAGTGAAACGAGAACCAACAGAGACGGCTCGAGCGAAAAGGAAGGTGGGAAGAGAATGCAGAGCGAGATAGCATCATGGGTCGGCGAGAGACTTTTAGAGCGTAGAGGCGGCCTCGAGAGCCCAGTCATAGAAGGGCCTACTCGAACAGTATCACTCAGGCATTCATTTGCAGCCGGCATATTTCCATACGTGAGATTATCCGTTTTTAGTGTTTTCATCCCCCGCCTTCCTATTTATGTGCTGTACTGCGAAATGAGATTGGAGGGCTTGAACAAAAGACGAGGATGGTGATAGAGATGGCAATAAGGAAGAAAAAAATAACAAAAGGAGAATAGTGCTGGAGGGCGTGGTTGAAACGAGGAAATAATCGTTTGCAGCAACAGCACAAGCAAAGCGAGATAAGACAAAGGAAAACGCTATTGAAAGATAACGCCTCTCAGGTGTACTTGTGCTTTCTGTGCTGGATGGAAACAACTTTATTACACACACAAAAAAAAATCTTCCAGGGTGGTCCCTTACTGGTCCAGGAGTCCACGGGCTAGTGCTTCACGTAAAGCCCGATCCTCATGCTGTTGCAAAAATTTTTAATAGTACGAATATGCCCGAATTTTCAACCATTTTTTACGCCTTTCCCACTGCCGCCATTTCTTAACCGAGGGTTTCTTATTGCGGTAAATTTATGGTCTCTTTATTCGCCTCGCACCACTCTCTCTCTTCTGGTGTCTGCTCGTCGTCTGCTCAGTTTGTGTTCAATTTTGCCAAAATTATTTTCCCGAGGTGTATCGTTGGAGAAACACACTCTAGTGTTTAGCGCCAAGGCAGCAGGCCTCCTGCGCTGCACCAATGGTATACGATTAAAAGTGAGAAGACCTCACCAGCGTTCAAGAAAGAGATAACTCTTTAGAAAACGTGGCCTTGACGTGGAAAGCAAATTCCATTAAAGCCGAATGGGGATTCTAAGCGCCTCCTTGTGAGTGGGAAGAAGAAGACGATGATTAGTGGGCCGGCTGTCTGACACCGGTCCGTAATTTTCGGCTTTATTTTCTCACTTCAAAGGTTTTCCAGTTTTTTTTGGAGTGTGTCCTCGACGTGCGACGACCTGGGGGTCCCTGGCCGCCGGCAAAAGCACGTCAAGCGACCTCCTCGGCGCTGTGCGCCGTATCAACGCCGACACGGAACATCACCACCAGCTGAACTCCATGCTGCACTGATGGCAGCAACGGCAGCGGCGGGTCCAGCGGCCCCTGTAGTTGCGGCTACAGACCAGGGCCCGGCAAACAAGAGACTGCGCGACGACCAAGCCAGCAACGAGCCTCTGACCGACCATCCAGAGGACATGGATCAAGCATCATTTACAGTTGTATCGTACAAGAAAAAGAGAGCTACCGGTGTTCCTGTCGTCTTCAGGCCCACCGAGGAAGGAGGAAGCCTATGGAAAGCCAACCCCAACATTGTGGCTTCGGCGGTTGTAGCATCGGCTCAAGAAAAAGTCCTCAGCCATCGCATTCACAAGGATGGGAGCCTGATGGTTACAGTATCGACGCTGCCCGCCGCCAACCGTCGGCTCACGGTAACTAAGCTGGCTGGAGTGGCTGTAGAGGCCCGAGTCCCATACTCTTACATGGCAAGCTATGGCAAAATACAAGATGTACCTGTCACCTACACAGACGAAGATCTGCACGAATATCTACGCGACCAAGGTGTCCTATCAGCGAGGAGGCTAACCGCCTACACTCCTGAGGATGGTGGAAAGATCAAAGAGGTACGCCGTCGCGCAGTTATATTGGAATTCGCAAAAGATGCGCCGCTGCCAAAACGAGTAACGCTTGGGTTCTGTAGTTACCCTGTAACTGAATACGTCGGAGCAGCAACTCAATGCTATAAATGTCAGAGGCATGGTCACATATCAAGACACTGTAACGGCCCCGTGCGCTGCAAAGTCTGTGCTGGCCCCCACTCGCACAAATAATGCACTTCGAGAGCGCAACCTAAATGCGCTAACTGCGGTGGTCCACACCCTGCTTCCTATGGAGGGTGTTATAAAAAAAAAGCAGCCACAGTTGCTCGCACGGCAGAGCAAACACAAGGGAAACCCCCTAAGCGCCATGAACCTCCACCTAACCCCAACGTGGTTTTCACGCCTACGGCAGCTCTTTCCGAGAAGCAGTCAACACAGCGTGGCAGAGCAGCTGACAAGACCTACGCAGATGCGGTAAAAAAGAAGCTTGGGAAGTCTGTTGGTTCTCCTCCGTCATCAAAGCTGCTGCAACGCACTGCACAAGACACGACAAACAGCGGCGCTCGCTCTGAGCCTAAGGCGCCACAACAAGACAGGAAGATCAGCGGCAGGCAGCAAACCGGAAGCTCTGAACAAGATGTCACATGCCTACTGATTCCGATGCTGTTTGCAGCCATCAAAGCTCTTATCCGTGCAAACCCCTCGTCAGGAGGACTCCCAGAAGTAGAAGCTGTCCTTGCAATGGAGCCGTTGGTGTCGGTCTCCTACGCTCCGCAGGGGCGTAATACCACACTTCAGTAATCATGGCTTCCACAGCGAGAACTTCACCGCAGCTGACAATCAACAACATCTTTCGTACATGCACCATTTTCCAGTGGAATGCTCGCGGGCTACGCTCTAAACTCTCAGATTTCCGACAGCTCGTGCGAGCGTACCGCTTCCCCTTCATAGTCATCTGTGAATCACGCGTCGAGGAAACTTTCCGACTCCACGGATACTATTTCCATCATTCACAACGACCAGATAACGTCAGCAGATTGCTGATAGGCTTTCGCAAGGATATCCCGGCCTCACCGGTTGATGTCCCGCCTCACAGCGACAATGAATACGTGTGCGCTGTCACAGTTATTGCCGGACAACAGTACACTTTGATTGGAGTATATCTTGAGCCAGGCACGCCATTTTATGCTTTGAGACTTGAAAATTTGATATCAAGGACGCCCTCTCCGCATATTATTTGCGGAGACTTCAATGCTCATAATGAAATTTGGGGCAGCTCACAAACATGTGCCCGAGGTGCCAAGCTTGCAAAACTTCTCTCCAAGCATTCAGTTCAGCCATTAAATGACGGCAGCATCACCTACCTCCGAGGCCCGACTACTACCAGCAGCATCGACGTGACATTTGCCACAAGTTCATTCGCCCACAACTTTGGCTGGTGCACTGATTTGGAGACACGCGGAAGCGACCATTACCCAATCCTCATATCGGCTTTCCATGCGCTGAGGAACCCAAAGAAATTCCTTATAAAATCTACAGACTGGGACGCATACAAGGACGCTGTAAGCAAAGAGTTACTGCGGCAACTCGCAATGAGGAATTAGCGTCGACAATGGCTTATTGCCTGAGAGCGAGTACACAAATTACAGCTAAAAATGACAACCTACCTTCAAATGATGACACATTCCAAAGGCTTTGCGCTATACGCAGGCGAGCTGAAAGGAAAGCTCTGCGCACAAAAAGCCTCGATGACCTACGTGCATGGCGATGGGCACAACGTCACATTCGACGCCACATGGATAAACTGAGTCGGCAAAAGTGGCGTGACTTTTGTTCTACGCTGGATGTGCGCCAACCAGTAACCAACATTTGGCGGATAGTTAGAGGTATGCTCACGCCACTTCAACAACTCCACCCCTTCGCTGCACTCTCCCTTCACGAGCAAAAATCTATAAAAGAAGTCTCAGAAGAATACTGCAGGCTACTGTCGACAGGGTCAGGGCATTCGACACTCTCCGCAGATGGTCAAACAGGCATCCCAAAGGCGGCAGTGCCAGCGTTAGACCTGCCTTTCACAATGGAAGAACTATCCACAGCTATCGCGGAGACAAACACACACACGTCTCCGGGTCATGATGAGGTGACCTATGACGTCATTGCTAAGCTACCCCACACCTCCCGTCTTCGACTCCTGGAGTATTACAATTCTTCCTGGATGGCTGGTGAGGTGCCCACGGAATGGAAGCTGGCAAAAATTGTGCCCGTTTTGAAGCCCTGTAAGCAGCCAACAAGCTACGCATCATTCCGGCCCATTGCCCTACTGAGCTGCGTAGGTAAGCTCATGGAGCGCATGATCTCCAAGCGCATAATTTGGTTCCTAGAAAGCCGAAATGAGTTCCCCCAAGAAATGAATGGGTTCCGTCAAAACAGGTCGGCGACTGACAATATCATCGCCCTCGTCTCATCACTTGAGGAGTACCTTCATGCTGGTTACATCCCGACAGCCGTTTTCCTAGACATCAAAGCCGCCTTTGACTCTGTCTTTCACCATGCAATTCTCGCAGCCTTTGGCAGTCTTGGCCTTGGAGGAAGGCTATACAAGTGGATTGGGCATTATTTAAAAGAACGGCAAATTTTTATGTCCACTCCAGACGGTCCAACACGCTTTCACGCAGTGGAGAGGGGCGTACCACAGGGAGCGGTGCTCAGCCCTCTCCTGTACAATATTGTCCTTATTCACATAACAAGAAACCTTCCGCGAGGGGTCCGCATAACAATTTATGCTGATGATATCTGCATCTGGACCGCATCACGTTCGCGCTATATTACCCAGCAACGTCTTTAGCGAGCGCTATTGCACGTTTCGATGTACCTGGCTTCCAGAGGTCTCCGTCTATCGCCAGAAAAGAGTGTTGCAATGGCGTTTACAAGAAAAACGATGACCCGATATCCGCTGCTCCTAGGCGGACGATCGCTGCCATATGTACGATCTCAGCGATTCCTGGGTGTTGTAATCGACTACAATCTGTCATGGTCACCTCAGATCAAAAAACTCCGCCAGAGGATTACTGCAGCATCGCAAGTGTTCAGGTTCATGGCGGGAACAAGGTGGGGTAGCAACTGCCGATCAATGCTTCTGCTTGAAAAAGCCTACGTTGAAGGAACCTTGCGCTACTGTCTACCAGTGCTTCAAAGATTATCTACATCTAGCAATAAGACTCTCAATGCCGCACGGAACAACTGCCTGCGAATATGTCTTGGCCTCCCAAAAGGTTCCTCTGCGTCAGGAACAGTAGCGGAGGCAGGATGTCTCCCACTAGAGGTGATTTCCGCCCAGGAAACTATGCGTACCCATCTCCGCCATGTCCTGCAAGGGAAGAAACACTTCCTACACCGTGTCCATCTAACTCACAGCAACTCTAGCTTTGGCCAGGCAGTACATCTCCTGCCCCTTCCTACTATTAATCAGCCACAGAAGCTACTACCTCTGGCCTTTCCTCCATGGACACTCTCTCCTCTAAAGGTGAAGAAGTCTGTTCCAGGTGTGAATGCAAACAGCCGCATGCCACAGGCAGCGCTTCTGCAAACTACTCTCGCCTACTTAACGGAGGAATATACGCAGCACATCCATATCTTCACCGATGGTTCAACTACTAAAGAAACCTCTTCTTGTGGCCTTTATGTGCCCTCAACAAACCATGCCCTTTCTTACCGGCTGCAGCGGAGGACATCCTCTACGACAGCTGAGCTTCACGGCATTAAGGAAGCTGTTTCTTACATCCTGCGCCGAACCGCCGGCCGTTGGGTTATCTTCACCGATTCAAAAGCATCTCTGCAGATCCTGGCCAACCTGCTGAAAAAAACGAATCACCAGCCAGTTTCCCTCGACATCGGGTATATACATCATTTAGCTATTGCCGCAGGCCACTGCATAACATTTCAGTGGGTACCTGCTCACTGTGGCATTCTGGCTAATGAAAAAGCAGATGAAGCGGCCCGTAAGGGCCATCAACATCGGAGATACATTCGAACTTTTTTCACGAAATCGGATGCGTCCCAAATGGCTAAAAGTTTTGCTTACGAAGAAACGTATCGGCTTTGGAGTTTGCCGACACATCAGTACCAATTTCTTCACTCAATCGACCCACATCTTAGATCAAGACTCTCACCCAGAATTCCTCGACAACTGGAAACACTTTATCACCGACTTCGTCTGAATTCTGCATATACAAACGGCTTGCGATACCGTTTTGGACAAACGAACAGTCCGCATTGTGACAATTGCGCCTCTATAGAAACTGTGGAACATATCCTACTTGTGTGCCCTGCGTATGCTAACGAGCGTGCGTACTATGAACATTGCATGCAGAAGCTCTGCCCAGTGCCCCTAACAATGGACAAAGTTTTAGGTCCCTTAGCCTGCTTCAGGCAACAGAGACTTGCAATGAACTTTCTTTTTACATATTTAAAAGACATTGGACATCTTGATAAGCTCTAAATTCACTTGCACGTTACCTTCATGCATTCTTCATGCAGTGAACTTCGTCAGCCCATTTGTCGGACTATGCGCTCCATCATTCCATAGGTTACATCAATACTCGCCATTGCATCCTTAGTACCCATTTCATGGCCGCATTTTATCTTCGGGTATTTTTTTTTTTACCTCTTCCACGCTTCTCTCCTTCTGTCTTTTTCTCCCAAATTCCCCTTCCTACGCAGAGTAGCATGCCAGCGATTTTTAAACGCCGGCTAAATTCTCTGCATTTCATTAAAGAGTCTCTCTCTCTCTCTCCTTGTGAGTACTGAGAGGCCAGATGTAGAGAGGTTCGAGACTTGAACCGAACGCTTTAAAATTGGTTTTTCTACAAATTTTGAGTTAATGGTTCAAAGGTCAGAAGGAAGCGGAAAGAGAGAAGGAGCTTAGGCTTATCGGTATACTGGGTGTTTCAGCGAACACTTTCAAAATTTTTCAGAAATAGGCTTTTTGGGGAACAAATATGTATTCTGCGGGGTAGTATTAATGGTATACCAGTGTTGGCGGACACCAGAAAACCGGTGAATCGTTTTAGGTAGTAAGCTGGTTAACAAATTTTTAATAATTAATTTTTTGACTCTTACAGTAAGGCGCCTGGTTGTAATTACTTTTGTAGCCGGACGTTAGTAATAGCCGTATTAGTTTTTTAGAATTTCGAAAACCCAGTTATTTTCGCCGTTGTGGCTCGACAAAATTTGGCTGTATCATGCGAAAATACATGCGCTTTTGAAATCATGCAGGAAAAGTAACCCCTCCAGTGCACGTAACTAGTCGAAAAAGGCAAATTTTGTCGAGCCACAGCGCCTAGGGTAATCGCATTTCTGAAGTTCTAAAACCGATATGGCTATTAATAGTGACCGGATACAGATTTCTAATTGCTACCGGGTGCCCATCTATCATAGTTAAAAAGTTAATTAAAAAATAGTTATCCAGCTTACTAGCTAAGATAATTCACCGATTTTTTTAGTGTCCGCCCAGGCCTGGCAATACCATGCCGCAAAAGCTATAATTTTACCCTAAAAAGCCTATTTCGAAAATTTCTGAAAGTGTTCGCTCAAACACCTGGTACAGAGAGCTTCGGTCTCCACGCCATCCAGGGAGTCCAAACACTGCTATTTAAATGAGTGGGGTTCACCAAGCCTTTCTTCGCAAAGCAAACCAGCCAAGAAAAGAGGTTTCTTGTGCTCCGCGACGAACAAAGGTCGACCACTTGGTGCCCGGAAGGTGTCTCCTCCAGAGAACCTTCCAGTGGGTGCACCCCCGGACAACTTCCTAAACAAGGCAAACATCACTCTGCGTTTTGCTATTCTGAAAGTATGAAAGAAAGCGCATGTGCAAAGGCGTCAAGCCCTTTTCCAATGTGGAGATGAAAGAAGGATTGGGAGGTGCTACTTTAGCTGAGAGAAAAAAGCTAAATAAAAAAAATGGCAGTGGCTTAGCTCGGCTATGCTAGGATATACGTAGCGAAAACAGGTCTCTCCTCCGGCTGCTGTAGCTGCTGTTAGCGGTCGAGTCATCGGACGTTAAACGTGCCCGTTTCGCGGCGGCATATTCACGGCGGTTATCCAGTCGTTCGGCGCACTGTTCCTCTGTTTCCTGGGCGATTCGCTTCCTTTTCATCTCATTCCGATGTCGATTCCAGGCCTCCTTCTACTTAGCAGACTTGTCGCCCTCCATACTGCCGCCTCAACTGTAGTTGCGGCGCACGCGAACTCCTCCAACATGTTATCAGACATGCGACACAGCTGGCGAAGCGAGCAGAGGCAAGCGCAACGACGAGGCAAGCGGTGTGACGTCATACCAAACGGCGGCGGCGGCTCCGCGGCGAGGCCCGTGGTGTGACGTCATGCCAAATGGCGCGGCGAGCATGCGGCATCAGCCAGCTGCGGCGGTTCCTAGGCAAACGCTCAAGGTTGGTCTCTGTGCCGCCTCGGAGCGCCGCCCCGGCGAAATCCCAACTTCGTGGCCAATGTAGCTTTCGATACAAAAGAACGGCGCGTGTTTTCTGCTGGCCTGGCAGCCAGGAGTTTGGCAGACTAGCACACGGCATTTTAAGCATGAAATGCTTTTAGCTCCCGTTGTCGGCATTGTGGTGACGTCACGCCGAGACCGAGAGCCATCATCCGGGCACTGAAATCCACTCATCCGGGCACTGAATTCCACTCATACGGGCTCTGAAACGAGAACATCCGGGCACCGTACGAGACTTAACGAGAGTCAACGAGACTCTCTAAGCCCTCCTACGGGACCGGCATACAAGTGCCGGTTGTTCTCCAAACGAGTCACAAAAAATAACTGCTGCCAGTGTCTTCTCAATGTTTATCAAGATATCAGTCGAGCTGTGCATTTGATAATGCACGGAATTATAATTTCCGATTTCTAATAACGCGTGGAAAAAGCACATACATGCCACAATACACTTCGTTGTCATACGTGATCTGTTAGGGGCTTTAAGAGAAGGCCGCTTAGAGAAAGAGGGGAGCTCCAGGGCGAGAAAAGCTTTCGGCGGAAAACTTTCGCTCCCTCCCCAAGGATGGCGCTGCGGTCCCACACTCACGCATGTAAAAGACCGGCCGCTTGGCCTTCAAGCCCTTTTCCCCTCTGGCAGGCAGATGTATACACGCTCGCGGAGTATTCGAACGCGCTGCACATACATTCTTTTCAGGCCTGCGTCTCATCGTGTCCGCGTACGCTTCTGCATCGTCCTGGATTTCAATGCCGCCACCGTCACAGCTGCTTAAGCCGAGCAATGGAGCCTGTGTTAGGCCCGTAAACATTTCATGCTTACTAGATCTACTCTCGGTTACGGGAGAGGCGCAATTTTTTGAAGCCACGTATGCCCACTCGGCCTATTCTTTAACAGTATCACATGTGTGTGGCAGAAATGGACGTGCAGTAAGTGACCTGTGACGAAGCAAGGGAGCCGAACGGTTCAGCGTATGCACATGTGCACAAAGTGCATAGCATTTAGAGCCTGTTTCGCTGATCCGCTTTTATCGCAGAGCACTGTCCGACCATTTATTCGACATTCCGGTGATACTGTTAAACAACTGGCCCGGTGTACAACTCAAAGGAGAGCAAACCTTGACGGCAGAGAACCAAAAGTGCCCCAAAATAATTAGCAAGTTCCAAATGCTTTCGGGCGCTAAGGTGAGTGCGCTACTCACGACTTTACAAAGTGGCACGAGAGACCTGGCTTCTCCCTGCCTCCATCGTATTTGAAAATTTGTCATTCGCTTTCGTCACGAAACTGCTTTATTGGAGACCAAAAGATGGCGCGCAACTCACCCGCTGACTACCACTGGCTTTTCCCTATGTGCTGTGACCTACGGCACAGCGCCTACGGCATACTTCGGCGCTCCCTTGAAGGCTTCGTGCCTTGCGGCGTCCTCCTGGTGAATAATAAGCGCATAACACAAACGGAAGTCAGGGACAATAGCGTCTTAAGTTCTCTGGTTTTCCGGTCAATTGACTGCAGCATCACCCACACTTGACGCGCATGACGTGGCGTTGAGGGGCGCTGACAGCGCGAATGGGAAACGTTATTAATCAGCCTGGCACCACTAACCCTCCTCTGTTCCCTCTTGAGCGAAAAAAAGTTCTAAGTGGTAACTTGGTAAAACCTAATGTAGCGCGAATGCATTTCCGCATCGCCAAGGTGAGATTTTGGCAGTAGCCCGGACCAAATTTGGAGGTCGCCATTGTGTTGGGCGAACTCAGTTATGTTTGGACATCGATTTTGGTCCAAATCTGCCCAAGTCAAATTTCTGGTGTGGCTCAGACCGAGGTTTGGGGTGGCTCAGTCCAAATTTGGACCTCACCATTGAGTTGGGATTGGTCAGTTATGGCTAGACATCGATTTTCGTCCAAATCTGCCAAGGTCAAATTTCGGAGGCTGGCCAAATTTTAGGGGTGGCCCTGGCCAATTTTGACGGTCGTCATCGTTTTGGGCATGTTGAATTATGATTGGTCAGCCATTTGGTACAAATCTGCCGAAATAAAATTCCTAGGGTGGCCGGGGCTAATATTTGGCATTGATCGGGGCCAAATTTGGAGGTCGTCATCGTGTTAGGCACGGTCAACTTCAGGGTTGGCCGGACAAAACTGGAGGTAACGTGTTTTTACAGTTAAACTTAACGTGGTGTCGCTGTTGCTCGGAAACAGCACAAGGACGAACGCACGTATGGTATGACAAGATTAAACAGACGATGTTCGGAACGAAGAAGTGGTAGCCACACCTCTCGCTCCACTGAAGAAAGCATGTCTGGACATGGAAGCCAGTCATGTCTGGGTCCTTTTGAAACACTGCAGTAGTGTTTGAAGAGCCTTTGGAAACACTGAAGTAGTTGAGCTGGAGAGCGCATATCTTTACACCTATTTGCCCAGCTTCTTTTTTCATTAAGTGAGCTTCCTTCAGTGGGGGAGTAATGCTGGAAGAGAGAGGGGGAAGAAAATAAGGGAGTTAGCATTAGAGTTAAAGCCCCATCATGAAGAGAGTCTCCGGCGTCCACATGCGTAGTGATGTGTACACTTGCCACTTGCCACAGTTGGCAGGTGGCAAAAGGAAGGGAAAGAAATCCTCCTTTTTGGAGAAGCCTGAAGTTGAAAAAAGAATCGTCCGGCACTCGGCGGCGTAGTGCTGTCCTCAACAATAAGTAGATAAAAAAGGGAGCTTTCGGCAAGGGCATACCACCCTCAAAAAAGGCTGAATTTCCGATCACACTTAAAAAAAGTTTTTTTTTGTGCGTGACATAGCAAGCTCGCTGTTTCCTGAAACCCAAAAAAGATTTCCTGCAGATCTCTTCGTGGGCTGCTACAGCTCTTTCTAATATTGAGGTGACATTACTTATACAGATGCTCAAGAAAGAATTGGCTGGGGTTTGACCAATGGCCACCCCGAGTAGAATTGCGGTAGCAACGGCGCGGCAATCACAGCCGCAGCAGCATCTCAGGGGGCACTTTGACTGCCTAAAGTACGTAGAGGCGAAAGGGTTTTCCGCACCACTTTGATTGCCTCTTTGGCACTGGTGACGTCACCGCTGTATGACGTCACGCATAGTTTAGTGCTAATTACTAAGTAACGACAGATTACTAATTAATGGTTAATTATTGAATAATCCCTGAATACTAATTAACTCCTAATTATTGACGCTTAAGCTTCGCCTTTAGAAGCGAAACGCGACAGCGTGTTGTAGCGCTGCCAGGGAGGATACGGAACGCCACCACCCGTTCGACGCGATGCCTTGCCCTTTGAACGCAACGCTTTTTTGAGGAAAGGAAATGCCGCTGTAATATTCTGTCATCTCTGTGGGCACCTGAACCGCACCGTACAGGAAGGGAGGGAGTGGGAGTGAAAGAAGATAAAGATGGGATGTAGTGAAAAAAATTAAAATTGTATTTGAGGAAAGCAAGTTACGCAGTAACTGTCTCATACTCGCTCCTCGCGCATGCGCAGTTGGGGCTCTCCAGGGCTCCGCAAAATCGCTCACACACAGCGTAGTGTTGCTTCCGCAACAAAAATCGATATGTATCATCTCCTTGTTACTAAAGGGTTTCAGTCTCGGAGCAACTGTTAATACTTCGCCGATGTTTGCACGCGTTCTAATATTAGACTAAGCGCTTACCGCGCTACTTTGTCTTTTTCCTCCTCCCCTCATTCTTCACACCAACCCCCTTCGCAGCCGTTCTCTTATCTAACTGTGAGAGGCACGTTCTCCCTCGCTTACAGTATCACGCACGGCCAGAAGACATCAGTAACGCCCCACCTAGACCGCTTATGTTGGCTCTAGGCACTCTTGGCTGTAGCTAACGCAGCTCTTGTTGTAGCTCCATTCACTACACGCCTGGCTCCTTTAGCGGCCTCAATAGTGCGTTTCTACCTGTACGGTAATCCATTCTGAGCTCTAGCGTAAACAAACCGAGGCAGACGATAATGGAGGCCGGGTTTATTTCCACGAAGCAGCCTTCTTGTTGCCTTTCGCCAAATCTTCTCACCCTGCCTTTCCGTTCATCTTTCTCTCTCTCTTTTCCCGGGAAAGCGCACTGGCGTCGCGACATTAAGCAGTGCGCCTCAGCAACAAAGGCGCTCGGCAGCCCCTCTCCCGTTATTGAAACGAAACTAGAAGGTTCGTATACCACACAAGTAGATTCACGGGGTCATTTTCAATATAAGAAAAGTTAACGCCCAGCGAAGACACCGAACGCTGTGTCCTAAGAAGGTGTAGAAATCTGCCGATACGAGAAGAGAAAGAACGCTGCGGAAGGAAGGAAAAATGAGTTCGTGTCACCTTATTCACCGGTGTACGAAATCAGGTGCATGCATATGTCAGCGCACAAAAAGATCCCCAGGTAGTCGAAATTATGCCGTAGACCTCCACTACTGCACCTCTTTCTCTCTTCTTTCACTCCTAATTTCCTCCCTTTCCTTACGGCGCGGCTCAGGTGTCCGCCGAGATATGTGAGACAGATACTGCGCCATTTCCATTCCTCAAAAAACCAATTTACAATTGATGGAGGAAAATAAGTCGCGTTGCGAATAGAAGCAGAAGAGCGAGATATGGGCGGCGATCTGACGAAGCAAAGGAAAAAAAGAAGGAAGACTCCTTTGTAGTAAACTGCTGTCTTCGTTGTGGCAAGTATTGTTTTTGCGGGGATCAGGCACAAAGACGCGGTGTGCGGGAGACGCTAAGATGAAAACATCACGAGCTAGTTGGTTTTCCATCACACAAAAACAGCTCAAACTTCACAAAGGACGCAGAAAGGGGAGACGAGACACAGGCGCTGACTAACAACTGAAATTTTTATTGCGAAAGCAAAAATTCGCTGTGGCTTAGCTTGGTTAAGCCCAGTAATTGCGAAAGCAATATTGATACAGCTCAGAAGTGGACGAAGAAGAAGTGCTTCGCCATCTCGCTTGTGACGAGGAAGAAGAAGTGGTTCGCCTTCTTGCTGGTGACCGCTCGGCAGACTGGAGCAGTTCTTGTGTCTCTGTGTGCTGTGTAATATTCGTGACAAATCTGGTGGAGGTGCGGGGTACGCTTCCAGACCCGCGTAGGCTACCGACCAATACGGATCTCACCCCAGTTCACCAGCGCCGCGGTCGCCGCCTCCGTGGAGCGTCCCCTGAATTTGGACTTCTTCCGGCTGCAACCAGGGCGACGCAACCCCGGCCTTCGGAGGCACCAGCTGCCATGGCAACTGAGACTACGCTCCCGGCGCACATCCTCTGTCATCAGCCACGAACACCCCCGTCGTTTCATGGCGACGTGTTCGAGGACGCCGAGGATTGGCTCGAGATATTCGAACGGGTTGCCCGTTACAACGGCTGGAGTGACAACCGTAAGCTCCACAATGTCTATTTTGCACTTGAAGAGTCGGCTCGGACATGGTTCGAAAATCATGAAGCTTCGTTTACGTCCTGGGAAGCTTTCTGCCGCAATCTTAAAGCCACTTTTCCGAATGCAGACCGTCGAGAGCGAGCAGAAGCTGCGTTACACTCGCGCAACCAGCGCCACAACGAGAGTGTACGCATGTACTACGAGGACATGACTCGCCTTTTTAAGCGCGCGGATCCCAACATGACAGAAGACAAGAAGCTTCGCCACCTCATGCGGGGTGTCAAGCAAGAGCTCTTCGCAGGACTCGTGCGCAGCCCACCAAGCACTGTGGCAGAGTTCCTCACCGAGGCGGCAACTATGGAGAAGACGCTGGAACAGCGAGCCCGCCAGTACAATCGCGACGTCAACACCTTCGGGCCTGATCCCATCTCCATGCCTCCCGGTATCGACGCGGCCTTTCTACGCGAGCTGGTCCGATCCGTCATCAGAGAGGAACTGCAGGCCTTCCGTACGCCGTCCGAGGCGCCATCTTTCACGCCACTGAGCGAAGACATCCGGGACGAGGTGCGCCTGGCAGCACAACAGCACCAGATTTCCGAGGTTCCTCGCCAGCCTGATGCAAGGCCCACGTATGCGTCCGTCCTGCGCCAGGCCCCTGGGTACGACGTCACTGCCGCGACTCCAGCAGTGCTCTCGTCGAGCTCCCCTCGTGGTGACGCTCCGCCAGCCTATCAGCGGCCGCGAAAGAGTGAAGTGTGGCGTGCCCCGGATCGTCGGCCCCTCTGCTATCACTGTGGCGAGGCGGGTCACCTCTACAGGGCGTGCCCATACCGCCGCGTGGGCCTGCGTGGTTTCGCGCCGGATGACCCGTGCCCTCAGAACGGGGAACGACCGCAGGAGATAGCATTCCATCTGTCGTCGCGCCAGAACCACATCACGTCAGGCCACCAGGAGGCTCGATCACCGTCGCCGCGACGCTACCGTTCTCCAAGCCCCCGTCAAGCCGCAGGCTACTCCGGACGCCGTTCTCCCAGTCCACGCCGGGAAAACTGATTCCAGCGGCCTCTGGAGGCAAGGCCGCTGATGCCGGGACTTGTGAAGATCCTCCTGCGCCACTACCACGCGACGATGTTTCTCCGGGAGCGAGTAGCGACAGCATCCGACGCGCTACCTCCGATTTGTGCGTCAAAATTGACGGAATCGACGTGACCGCTTTGCTGGATACTGGTGCCGACTATTCTGTCATGTGCCTGGCCCTTGCCGTACAACTGAAGAAAGTATTGACGGGGTGGTCGGGGCCTAGCATTCGCACTGCTGGGGGTCACCTGATTATCCCTGCCGGCAGGTGCACAGCTCGTGTCGATATCCGTGGTTTTGTGTACGTCGGCGAGTTCGTAGTCCTCCGTGAGTGTTCGAGGGACTTGATCCTCGGTCTTGACTTTCTCCACACGAACGGTGCTGTCATTGACCTCCACGAATCACGGGTCACGTTCTCGACGAAACGGGCCGTGGCACGCACTGACACAGACGATTCACGCTTCACTGCTCTGCGACTTGTTGACGACGACGTAATGGTGCCACCCCGGTCCAGTGTGCTAGTTCTCGTGAGGAATGATTTATTCCACGACTACGAAGGTGTCGCTGATAGCCACGTACCCCTGCTGCTCGAGAAAGGAGTAGCCATCGCTCGCGGGCTCGTCCAACTACAAGACGGTTGTGCTAGTGTGCTCCTTACAAATTTTGCCAACGAGTTGCAGCACCTCGCCAAGGGCACGGCTGTCGCCTTCCTGCATGACTTCGCTGTGGTGCCTCAAGTGTGCGCCCTGGAGACAAGCCCTGAAGACCAGGCCCCACCATGCCCTGTCCTTCCGTCCGTCAGAATCAATCCCGATTTGGCGCCTGAGCAGAAGGCTCTTCTCTCGGCGCTTCTAACCGACTTCGCGGGTTGTTTTGCCACAAGCTCCAGGGTCAGTCGTACGCCTGTCGCAAAGCATCGCATTATCACCGACGAGACTACACCACCCGTATGCCAGCGCCCATACCGCGTTTCTTCGACGGAACGCGAAGCCATTAAAAGGCAAGTGGACGAAATGCTCGCCGACGATGTCATTCAACCGTCGACAAGTCCATGGGCGTCACCGGTAGTCCTCGTGAAAAATAAAGACAACACCCTGAGATTTTGTGTCGATTACCGCAAACTGAACAACGTGACGAAAAAGGACGTTTACCCGCTCCCCAGGATTGATGATGCACTCGACAGACTACGTGATGCCAGGTTCTTTTCCTCCTTGGATCTCAAAAGCGGCTACTGGCAGATAGAGGTGGACGAGCGAGACCGCGAGAAAACTGCTTTTGTGACGCCTGATGGTCTATACGAATTTAAGGTGCTCCCGTTTGGACTATGCTCAGCGCCGGCCACTTTCCAACGCATGATGGACACTGTCTTGTCTGGGCTCAAGTGGCAGACGTGCCTCGTATACCTGGACGATGTCGTCATTTTCTCGCCCACCTTCGAGCAACACTTGGAGCGGCTGCGCACAGTGCTCCGGGCGCTCCAATGTGCGCAACTTACGATCAAGCCCGACAAATGCTATTTCGGTTTTGAGGAGCTTCGTTTCCTCGGCCATGTTGTCAGCGCGCGTGGTGTTCTCCCAGATCCCGACAAGACCGCTGCTGTCTCCAGTTTCCCGCGTCCCACTGACAAAAAGACCCTTTGACGTTTTTTGGGACTGTGCTCTTACTATCGACGATTCGTCCAAGATTTTTCCAAAATAGCTGAACCCTTAACAGCGCTGACCAGAGACGACACACCCTTCTTGTGGGGAAGCGACCAAGAGGATGCTTTCGTGGAGCTCCGCCACCGCCTGCAACGTCCACCGATACTCGCCCATTTCGATGACGCCGCAGCAACTGACATACACACTGATGCTAGCAACGTAGGCATTGGGGCGGTCCTGGTACAGTGGCAGGATGGCGCCGAACGAGTCATCGCATACGCAAGCCGTACACTTTCGCGCTCGGAATGCAACTATTCAACGACTGAGAAAGAATGTCTTGCGGTAGTCTGGGCCATCAGTAAGTTCCGCCCATACCTATACGGAAGACCATTTCGCGTTGTCAGTGATCACCACTCGTTATGCTGGCTGGCCAGCCTCAAAGATCCATCTGGGCGGTTGGCGAGGTGGAGCCTCCGTTTGCAGGAGTACGACGTAACGGTCGTGTACAAGTCGGGGCGGAAGCACCAAGATGCGGATTGTTTATCACGCGCGCCAGTGGACCTTGCTTCCCCGGAAATCACTGAAGACTTCTCTTTCCTTGGTGCTGTTAGCGCAACCGATATGGCGCAGCTTCAAAGGGAAGACCCAGAGTTAGCGCCGCTCATCGCGTACCTGGAAGGCTGCGACGGTCCCCGCATTCCTCGTGTTTTTCTTCGTGGACTCAAATCCTTCACTCTGCAGAACGGCGTCCTCTACAAGCGCAACTTTGAGAGCAACACTGCAACATTTCTGCTCGTAGTCCCGTCCGAGTTGCGACCTGATATCTTGAGCGCTTGCCACGACGAACCATCTGCCGGCCACCTGGGGGTCAGTCGTACCTTAGCGAGGATTCGGCAGAGGTACTACTGGCCAAGATTACTTCCATCAGTGCGGACATACGTCAAAACCTGTCGCGACTGCCAGCGCCGTAAGTCTCCTCCCTTCAAACCCGCAGGATTTCTTCATCCCATAGCGCCTCCGAAGACGCCTTTCCAACAAGTGGGAATGGACCTACTCGGCCCTTTCCCGAAGTCATCCACTGGAAAACGTTGGATTGCTGTCGCGACGGATTATTTGACGCGGTACGCTGAGACAACGGCGCTTGCAAACGGAACTGCTGTCGAAGTGGCTACGTTTTTTGTACTCAACATCGTGCTGCGTCATGGCGCTCCTGCGGTTATAATTACTGACCGTGGAGCTGCTTTCACAGCCCGCTTGACTCAGGCAGTCCTAGATCTGACCCACACCAGCCATAGGCGTACAACAGCGTACCACCCACAGACAAATGGTTTGGTAGAGCGCCTTAACAGAACCCTGGCCGACATGCTCTCCATGTATGTGGATGTGGAGCATAAAACATGGGACCAAATTCTCCCATACATAACGTTCGCTTACAATACGGCCCTGCAAGAGACAACGCGGCTCACGCCCTTCCAGCTTGTCTTCGGTCGTCCAGTTGTTACTTCTTTGGATGCCATGTTGCCCGTCGACCCTCAGTGTGACCTAGAGCCAGATCTCGACGTCGCCACTTTCGTTCAGCGGGCTGAAGAAGCACGTCAACTGGCCAGGCAGCGAATACACCGTCAACAGCACGCCGACGCTGACCGCTACAATCTCGGACGGCGATTTGTTACGTACGAACCAGGCGACCATGTGTGGGTTTGGACACCAGTTCGTCGCCGTGGGTTGTCCGAAAAATTACTGCGCCGATACTTCGGACCTTACCGAGTTCTCCGCCGCATTAGCGACGTGACGTATGAAGTTTCACCGGCAACCCCAGGCCGCCCTTCGCGCAGACCACCACATCCGGATGTTGTGCACGTCGTTCGTATGAAGCCGTACCACGATCGTCCTGCTGATTTTACTTGACGCTGAGTGCCGCCGGTTGTGTGTCGTGATAGCTGTGTCTCACTTTCCGTGTCTAACCCATTTTCCCCTCTGTGAAAGCGGCCCGCATCGAGGCGATGCTGCAGGGGAGGGAGCAATGATACAGCTCAGAAGTGGACGAACAAGAAGTGCTTCGCCATCTCGCTTGTGACGAGGAAGAAGAAGTGGTTCGTCTTCTTGCTGGTGACCGCTCGGCAGACTGGAGCAGTTCTTGTGTCTCTGTGTGCTGTGTAATATTCGTGACAATATCCGTACCTATGCCATGGTACAGCTGGTAGTGTAGCTGGTGGCGGTGCTTGTGGTTAGACTTGTGCTGATGCATCGGTTATACAAACCAGTCCGATCCAATCCAATCCAATCCAATCCAAAACCAATCCAAACCAATGCAATCTAATCCTATCCAATTCAATCCACTCCAATCCAATACACTCCAATCCAATGCAATGTAATGCTATCCAATGCAATCAAATCCAATCCAAACCAATCCAATGCAATGCTATCCAGTGCAATCCACTGCAATCCAATGCAATCCAATCCAATGTAATGTAATCCAAACTAATCCAATGCAATCCAATGCAATCCACTCCAACACAATCCACTCCAATCCAATCCAATACAATCCAATGCAATGCAATCCAATCCAATCAACTTCAATCCAATCCAATGTAATGTAATGTAATCCAAACCAATGCAATCCAATCCATTTCAACCAAGTCCAATCCAATGTAATCTAATCTAATGTAATCTAATCCAATCCAAACCAGTCTAGTCCAGTCCAGTCCAATCTAATCCAATCTAATGCAATCAAGGTCAAATGAAGGTCAATGGTGGTCACCGCCGCGGCACGATGGTGGTCACCGGCTGCGGCACGGCAAAGGCGTCAAAGTGCAAGTAGTATTGCTTTCGCAATAATACTACTTGCACTTTCAAGGGTGACCACCATCGTACCGCGGCGGTGACCACCATTGACCTTCATTTGACCTTGATTGCATTAGTTGGATTAGATTGGATTACATTGGATTACATTAGATTGTATTGGACTGGATTGGACTGGACTGGATTGGATTAGATTACATTAGATTAGAGTAGATTACATTGCATTGGATTCGATTGCATTGGATAGGAGTGGATTGGATTGGATGGGATGGGATGGGATTGGATTGGATTGCATAACCGATGCATCACCACAGGTCCAACCACAAGCACCACCACCAGCTACACTACCAGCTGTACCATGGCGGAGGTACGGATATTGCTTTCGCAATTACCGGGCTTAACCAACCTAAGCCACAGCGAATTTTTATTGCTCTGCTCCACGTGCGGCCTCTCCCCACCAATATGTCCAAAGAGGATCATAATGGCAGGCGCCAGGCGCGGGCGGAAGCCTTGGACCGCCATTTTCGGAGCAAACCAGGAGTCTTCTACGTGGACGCGTCCGGCCCGGACCCCAGGGGATGGTACACGGCCGCGGTTGTCCACGAGGGTAAAACAGTAGACGCCCTTACTTTCAAGGCCCAGTCAGCAATTCACGCAGAAGAGGTTGCCATCGCTTTGGCAGCCTCTCACACCTCCTCCAAATACATAATCACCGACTCGCGAGGGGCTTGCCGTAACGTCACGCAAGGGTGGGTTACTCCCCTAGCTTATCGCATTTACCAAAATTGTAGCCGAGACTCGGATCCCGCGCACCGATCTCTCGTTTGGGCTCCAGGTCACCAAGGCGTCCACGGAAATGAGGCAGCCGAAGCCGCCGCCCGCGCGCTCTCTCTCCGGGCATTTCCCACGGGACCCGACGCCGACCAGGACACTGATTTCAATCCGATTTATACTTTTAAAGAAATATGCGAGTATTACAAATCCACGCACCAAACTCTTCCCACCCCGTGCAAAGGGCTGGGGAAGGTCAACGAGCGGGTACTCCTGCGCCTGCTCACCAACACGATGTTGTGCCCGGCAACTCTGCAGCATTTCGATCCTCAATTCGACGGGCGGTGCTCACACTGTGGGGAGGTGTCTGACACTTACCACATGGTGTGGGCCTGCCAGCAGAACCCATCCCTACCCCCTATCCCAAACCCCACCCGAGAGGACTGGGAGGCGACCCTGTCCGGTTGCTGCATCCTCGAGGCCCAAAGGGCCTTAACGCTGCGCGCCCGGGCTGCGGCAAACGCCAATGGGGTACCTGTCTAGGCATCCCACCTAGTGGTTGTAAGGGCGTGACCCTTCAGGCCCCGACCCCCAACACCTCTCCCTATGATTTAATAAATGTTTTCACCACCACCACCCACATCGCTAAATATACTCAAGGCATCAAAAACAACAAGTGAGTCAGCGCCTGTGTCTCGTCTCCCCTTTCTGCGCCCTCCGTGAAGTTTGAGCTGTTTCTGTTCGAGACACTAAGAGTGCACTCTAGGTTTGTTTCGATATGAGATACACAAGAGATTTATCCTCTGTCTCATTTTGCACAGCACGATCATTCCCTTAGTTCTCCTTTCCTTGGCTTCCCCTTTCTGGGTCCTATTTCCCGTCTTCCGCTTATCTTCAGTCATCCTGTTCATCTCGGATGCCTCTTCTTCCTTGGCTTTTCTCGAGTCATACATTTGTTCTTTTCTTAACTATATGCACGTCCGCTTCTTGTTACAGCTATTCCCGCAAAACTGGCGCATTGGCTGAACGTTCCTGAATGTTCAACGAATCGCAATCTTTCGGTTACCACTGTAATCATGCGCAAATAATAATGTAAAAGAAAAAGGAAAAAGAACGCGGGGCACCTTTTGATCATGCAACAGGGGCGCGAAAGTGCCTGGCTTTCAAGTGTAGCAAAGTCTCCCGCACTGTTTATGTGCCTGGTTCTTGAATGACCAGGAGCCTACTTCGTCAGAGTGGCTGAGTAAAAAAACGTTATGTACGCCTGGTACACGTGCAAGAGACTGCAGCTTATTTGTTTGTTCGGTTCTTGGACTTATGAAAGGAGTCAAATAGTTTTGACGTTCTATTTATCTAGAAGAACGGAGAAAATAGTCACGTAAGGAGACGTACACGGCTAATTCAAATTTCAGGCGTTTGAAGCTGGTTTGTTGAAAGTGGAGCTGCGACATCGTGGAGCTTCAAATAAAAAAAAATCGCTTACCTCACTTTTTCGCATTTAAGCGAAAGTACGGTTGTCTGGCAGGGCCAGTTGTGCAAAGCCTTTGCAAACAGGCGAGGAGTTTTCCGGGGGCAAAACAAAAAATGATTACCACTCGTGTGGTTTAAACTTGCACTTTGTATACATAAAAACTTGGCAGTGAAATAAATGAATTATGCAATATCAAAATGCACGACGTTATAGAACTGGTACGGGTGAATAACAGCATGTGAGATAAGGAATTTCATGGATTAAAAAGTAGCGTGCTCGATCGAACCGACTCACAGCAATTACAACCACATAGGTATTACACCGCAGCTGATTATCACGACGTTGACTGTTCAGAGCCGCTGGTGGTGCCGGCAGATCACGTGACCATCCCCTCTGACGCCTCGGACTACATCTGTCCTCTTGCACCTAAGAGCGCCTCTCGACCGCTCTCTGTGTGTCTGTGTAACACTCATCAACAGTTATCAACAGAGGCGCGGCAGCAGCCACAGAAAAGGTGGACACCTGGACAGTACCGTGAAGGCAGGGATCAAGGAAGATGGGAAAAGGGCACGAATGCGATGCCCGGTAATGCGTAATTACTGCCCACGTGTAATTCACGCGGTGGTTACTGTGGTTGGTAATCGTAATCGTCGTAGCGTGGCACACGCTGAGGCAGAGCCGCATGACCACCAAGAGCCAGCGGTGAAAGACCTAGAAGCAGAAGCGCAGTGCTGCCGTCGACGACATCCACCCGAGAAAGCTGCTCCAATGCTTCATGATGCATGAAAAAAAAAAGTGAAGCATATTGCCGGGAATCTTTGTAGCGTTTGCTTGTTGTGTTTATTTGTTCATGCTTCATGGCTGCCGGCACGCCGCTTTATCGCTTCGTTTCTGACGCAAAGACGCGCCTAGATTTATCTCGATTGATCGCATCCAGACGAAGCTGATTCTACTTTGAGCCAGAAAGTTCTTGTAACTTTCCAAGCTTTATCTCGAATGTTTGCTATCAGCTTTAAAAAGAGCATGGCCGATAGCGGCGGTCTTTTCTGTTCGACGACCGCCGAGCACGCTAGTTGCTACGCCGCCGCCGAGTGATTCAGTTCTTTGCGGGCGCAAGTCAGCCCAAATAAAGAGTTTCGTTTCGAAGACATTCTCGTTGTTTTTCTGTTCACCGGACTGTAGTCATCACTACGAGGCAATATGCTCTGCATTCATAGGCAGAAACCAACCTCAGCAGCTGCGCTGTAATAACACATTTTCAAGTATCATATTCTGCTAGGATTCTAAGTGTCGAAGTATTACTTGCTGTTGTTTTACCTTTCGCGCAGTTTTCGGTATCATATTCTGTCCGCTGGATTTTCTTTTTTTGGTAGGAGTCTTCGGCCTTATAAAAACTGATAACTAGCGTGAGCCTACGGTATCCACATCACAGACATCACTTCAGTATGTCTACTGTAGAGCTTGACAGAAACAAATTCGCAGTTCTGTGGAAACCCAAGCAAAGTTCAGTAATAAAACAAATAGCCGCCTGATCCGCTTCGGGATGCTAAACCCCGCAAACCTAAAGCAATGAGCATCGAAAATGCTCTATTAAACCTATCAGTGTCAAGACCACACAAATGGCCTACAGATCTGGCCTCTTACTCTCTTTTTTATTTCCCTGCCCTTTTTGTCGGTCGAGACATGCGTTACACGCCCATTCAGCACAGCGCGAGGCAGATACGAAACGTGGCGGCACTCCTCCTAACAAGTGATAGCTACATACATAGTGTAAACTAAGAGAGGAGGATGAAAGGCGGTGCACTATTTTTCTATAATCTTGTCCGTTAGGGCACGACGTCGGTGAAAGTCTCTCTTATCGGTCGGTGGCCTCCCGAAGCCTGTCGCTCCAGCACCGAAGTGGTGAACAAAGCGCTAGCATGCCGCAGTGGAGCTCCGGTGAATAAGCTCCTGACATTCCTGATAACGAGAGACGTAGCTCAAGTCTACTACCGAGCCACTGTGGAAGGAGAGCCCGCTGCTGCCCCCATACAGAAAGTATGAATAAGGGAAAACACTCCCATAGACCCCAGCGGCTCAGTCGATTCTAGCGCACCTAGCGGTTTGTGGGAGCAACTAGCCCACACTTTTTGTTCCGATTTCACAAGCGGGAATTTTCAATTGCTCGTGTGCCACTCAGGCTGATGAAACAGCTGGCCTACTCTTGTCGTTTCAGTTTCACTGGCGCGAATTTCAGATTGTTTACGCGCCGCCCAATGAATTTCAGCTCACAAAGCGGTTGGTGAAAGCAACTCGCACAGAATTCTTCTTTCGGCCTCACTGGCGTAAATTTCGAACTGCTTGTGCGTTATCCAGATTTGGCTCTGGTCGGAGGTGTACAATGTCTCGTTTAAGCCCCACTGGAAATTTCGTTGTACCTAAATTATTTCAGTGTAAGTTGTACAGAAAAGTGTACCTATAATACAGGTAGGTATGCATATATCAACAAGGGCTCGTTCTATCTAGCGTGCTGGTCTCCTGTTCGGAGCAAGAGGTCATTCACCGAGCAGTATTTAATAAATATACGTAGTGTCGAGGAAACTGGTTATTGCAGGGCAATATAGCGAATGAGCACATAATGGCTAAACACAAACCAAGACAAGCATGACACAGAAAGGCTCGATACAAAGATAACTGCGTTCCTTAATACAAGCAAATCTGAAAGTATTAACAGAGAGAACAAAATAAAGGTAGTCAACACATCGCTAGTGCTTGCAGAAAAAAAATTCAAGCTGGGCGTCCTCAAATGGTGATTGTATACAGTTGGCCAACAAAGTGAGAAATAAACTGTGCTCCAGCATCGGCAGACATTATGAGAACAAAGAGTAACGGCGCAAAAATGAGGAGACAAGAGAGAAGAAGAACCGCACGGGACAAACGCAGACTAACAACTGATTTATCCACCAACGCTTCCTTCCTTCCGCTACAAAGCGCATGCGTACCAGCCACTAAGACAAAAGCCACAGTCAACTCGTGAAACCAAGAAACTCCAACTCCTTGCGGTGCAGGTGTACGGAAGCATCGAGAACACTTTTTTCAGGCCCTAATCTCGCGATTTCCGAGGCATAAATGAGATTAGGACCTGACAAATGTGTTAGCGATGCTTCCGTACACATGTACCGCAAGGAGTTGAAGTTTCTTGGTTTCACGAGATGACTGTGGCTTTTATCTTTGTGGTTGGTGCGCATGCGCTTTGTAGTTGTAGGAAGGAGGCGGTGGTGCAATAAATCAGTTCTTAGCCTGCGTTTGTCAAGTGTGGTTTTTCTCTCTTGTCCCGTCTTTTTGCGCAGTTATTCGTTTTTCTCGTAATGTCGTACCAACTAGCTCCTCACCGCACTCTTCTAGATCGGCAGGCAGTTTGCCTCCCTTACGCACCACCCTACCACAAGATTAGAGTATTGTGTGTCCTGTCAATCATCTTGAGCGGTCCAGATATGATGAAGGCGAAAGAAACTGTAGTCCTCATTCCTCCAAAAATCCTTTTCAAATGGCACCTCGTCGCGCCTACGCAAACGTACGGCGTGCAATGCGTGTCAGAGTAATCAAGAGGCCCAAGGTTTCATGAATGCACAAGAATTTGGCCTGAAACTGCACCGCGCAATGAGTGGATGCTGTATTCATTCATGCTGTGGCCGCTCATGCCCCCCATCTTCCCCTTTTACTTTTGTAAACAAACCGCCCACACGGGCGCAGCGCGTTTTGCGCCGTATGTGAACAGTTAACTGCGTTGTAAAAACTCAACAATAGCCTTTGCTGACTCTTTATGTCTGTTTTCAAGCACCACTGCTGTAGGAACGGGTCTCACCTGTTGTCCAACACGCGAAAAGTCGTTTGATGCAACATAGCAACAACGAAACAGCCGACGCCCACAATGACCTTGTCACACATTTCGGCGCATTTTTGAAGCAAAGAAACAAAAACAGCGCCGCGCGGACGCATCTCGCCAGCGCGGGTCGTAAAAGGGGGAAGAAGAAAACCCCGGAGAGCTGCTAGCCTTGTGTGTGTGGCTGCCCCCTTCACCACAGCTGGCCGCAGGGAATGAGTAAGCCATGACGTAGATTTTTCTAGAATGTCGGAGATGATTCGACTCCTAAGCGGCGGAGAGGGCGTAGCTTTGCGTTCGCTATGACATGTCCCCTTCCTCTTCATTCACACGTCGGCGGCCACGCGACGTCAGAAATTTCGAGATGCTCCTCGAAGCGACTTCCGGCTTTTGACCAATGAGGACGCGCGGCCGGCCCGAGAAGGAAAAGGAGACTGCACGGCCGATACTATGTGTATGTGTGTGCCTACTTTTCCGCGTGGAACAAACAGACGTGAAGCGAGCCTACATAAGAACGGCGTTGACCGCTGTCAGTTTAGCCCGAGCCGCCGTTTAAGCTGTCTCGAAGCGCGCCCGCTCGGCTGCCGGGACAACACTACTCCCCTCAGTCACGGACCAACGAGGCAGCGCACGCGAGTCTGCGGGACGGCATCGTCGTGGACTCCTGGTCGTCGGACTGTCGCAGTGCCCGGTGAACAAATTGTGTTTTGTTTGTTTGCCCCTCTCGGGTATTAGTGCACTTAAGGTGCAATAATTCTTTCGTCTTGTAATCTCTCTCGAGTTTAACTTTCCACGAGTTGCATTGTTTCGTTAATCACTTAGTATGTGCTTGTACTAGTGATTGTGAAATCCTGTGTATCGTATATTTGCTTCATAAACTTTGTTTTGTCTGTGAACCTTTGGCTCCGGCCCATTCTCTGGCCTGCGACCGGCGAAAGCTGGGCACCAAACGACCAAAAACCTCTTGTCACTTGGTAGCTGGTCTCCGCTGAGCTTGCCACGCTGAGTGCAAGCTGAGAGAGTATATTATATATATAAATATGTGTGTGTGTGTGTGTGTGTGCGTGTGCGTGTGCGTGTGCGTGTGTGTGTGTGTGTGTGTGTGTGTGTGTGTGTGTGTGTGTGTGTGTGTGTGTGTGTGTGTGTGTGTGTGTGTGTGTGTTAAAACAGAGGCGTTGAAGCATAAGGTAATTATTTAGCAACCAGAAGTTTGAATGCTTGATATAAGAACATTTTTTATGACGCTTGCGTCCTCTGGCGTTCAGTGAGAATATTGCGCGCTTGCATAGTCGTGACGTACTTCCTGAGGCCAGTTTCAGCCGAGTGTGCTCTCTTTATGTTTTTTTTCTCTATACTGCCCCGCTGACATATACAGAAAACGTGAGGCAGGTATAATGTTCAGCTCTAGCGAGTTGCAACCTTGGGAACTTGTTTTATGTAGAAAATGGTTCCCAATGTGCGGCGATGGTGCTGTGAGCAGCAGTTGGCTTCGACGAGGAGTCGACAGTCCGAAGAGCATCTAGTTGTACTCAATGCTTGAAGTCTCATACTGAAAAGAGATTAGGGGTTCAACAGCATGATACAGATCAATTACATGACCTCTCGCCCGTCAAATTATGGTGGCTGACATATTCCCTGAGTAATCGCTCCATTTGCGTGTAGAAATATCGCGCCTCGACGTTTCGGGCATTGCGCCGCAGCTTTCTTAACCAGCGGTCGTACAGCAGGAATGCCACAGTGTGTGTAAAGCTAAAAGCCGACTTACGCATTCTTGTGGGCTTCACAAGCTCCCGTTTGCCCCTAAGGCTAAAATGTCTCGTTGATAGAAGCCGGGCATGCAGAGTCTAAGGCCTTCGAGGTGTAAAAACGACAGTGGCAGATTCATGGCAGACCACCGCCGCAGTGGAAATCCGCAGTCCTTAGTAAGGCTTCAACGACGACTTCGACAACCTGGCCGTGAGGTTGTGCGCCTAGAGAAGAAAGAAGGGCTCAAAATTTGCTTTTGATTTTTAGAGTTTTCCGCAACATAGGCACAGCTAGAACATGCTGTGTAAAGCACATTTGTTTGTAAGATGCGTTACAGGTGACGTCTCAATAATTATGCTAAATGATTTGAACCAGTGGAGTCCTTAATTTTCTGTATATTCTCAACTCGAAATCCATATCTCATAGTGCAAAACCCAGCTATAAAATTTCACGAAGGTAAGAATATATTCAATATACGTCATTCGCATTGTAATGACACTCCTTTCGTGGGAGCATGCTAAAAAAATACGCATTATATCTATCGACGTGAATACTTTGCATTCGCATTTGAAATGTAAATACTTTGCATTTCAAATGTGAACATGCTCAGCAAGAAATAAGGCAGCCAACAAGTTAACGAACAAGCGAAGTTGCGAGAACAAACTCGCGAAGCAAAAGAAAAAATAGCGCTATACCCAACACCTAAACCTATGTTCTATTTCTCGCGGCTCTCGTTGAAATCGGGGTACTTTTTATGTAAGTGCGCAATAATTGCAGTAACAAAACAGTTAGCGATGAATGGAGAGAAGCGTATGCTTGCCTGAGCAGGATATTTTTTTCACAGTGCAGCAACAGAGACCTCCTGCGCCCCGGTCCAACGGCAAAACTAACTGCCTTGGCTTTGTCAAAATAAAAACAAGCAAAGGGTTCATTACTGGGATTCGCCTCGGAGTCGTGGCTTGGGTGAGCGCCATAAATAAAGCAGCCCTTATACTCTGGTCAAAGGTATCAGATGCGGTCACTATGCATGAACAAGAATCTTTAACGTAAATTCTGACCGTCTAGAAAATGCGATGAGACCAGCGTGGCCTCTCTAGAGAACAGGAACAGGACGTGTGCCTCCTCAGAACTGAGCACGGGTGGCAGCGCCATTTAGCTTCACGGTGGTGAAATAGAGAACTCCTTCAGAAGAGGGGTAGGTTACCCGGAAGCCTGAGGCTTTTTTGCGATTATGTAAATTTAAGAGGTCCGCCCTCCCTGAATCCCTTTAATTGTGTTATCGGTCCTCTACCGTAAACCCAAACCCTCATCATTTAATTCTGGCTTTGAACGAAGAAAGCGGCCAGTACAAAAGGAGGCTTCCCGCCGGTTAAATACGATCACTGATTTGGAAGGCACACAAGAGCTTAGAAAAGGCGCTTTTAAATTCAGATGACCCAGCGGTTTTGAAATCAAACGAATAAAGCCTGGATTTACTACTTAATTTGTGAAAAGTTAGCCCCGCAAAAAACTTGCTATTTCAAAGTACGTTTGGAATGCTTACGTAAAGGAAAGGATATGCGCTAAGTAGTGTCATGGCGCAATAGACGTAGACGCTCCAGACAGCAAGTCCGAAGTTATGCATATACCCTTGAGGCATGGTATCCACGTATGAGGACACGACCTAAACCTAATTTGATTTTTGTATACAATGTGAACTTCCGTCTCAGAAATGCGTACACTAAACATTCAGACCCTTCCTGTGAAATCTGTGGTAACATATTTTAAAAAGAAAAGTAAAGAAGGGCATCCACACATTTATTGGTGGGGCGGAAAAGTAGCTTTTATCTTCGCGCACTGTCTTTCCAACTGGTCTTTTATGGCGCAGTTTAGCAAGCAAAATGTGTAGATAAGGTATTGTGCAAACAACCCTCGATTTGGAATGTATAGAACAAGGACAAGTACTTTGTTCAAGATTCAGTGTTTTGCGTCCACAAATATCGACATCGTACCCTAATGCTGTCTCCTTGTCAAGATGTTTCGTTTTTGTGATTATACCCTTTACTAAACTTATTAATTGCAGGTGTTCACGGCCGTGCGTGTGAAAAGGAAAATGTTATTTTTTAAGCTCTGAAGTGTTGTTTGTGGAGACTGCGAATGTAGATGCCTCTGACGGCCATTTTTTCGATGAAGAAATGTTGGAAATTCTAGCGAGTGACACTATCAAGGCGAATCAATCTCATATTTGTTCAATAAAGGTGAAAAAACAGCTGAAGATGGAAGGGGGAGGAAGATCTCACAAAACAATTTCTGAAGATGGAGACCTTGCTCTTTTCGCTTGGTAAGTAACGGTATAGGCAACATGGGTTCGACCACCGTGGCCACAGGTCAATCTGTTACAGTTCATAGATGGAGTGAAGGTGCCAAAGCTCACTTCAGCGCTGAGAGTCCTAATGTCGGCGTCCGATACAACAAATTTATGGTGGACGTGTACAAGCTATATTTTATATGTCCCTGTACACACAGCGCACGAGAGGAAGGAAATGGCTGCATCGGGTCATCTAGCCATTGAATTTAATCTGCTCGTTACAATACTTCGTTGGGAAACCTGTGAAGTGCCAAAGAGAAATTGCCGAAAAAAAGTGTGTTAGATTTGCACATCTTTTCAACAATGGTAATGCTAATAGAGTATTCGCCTGCAAGAAAGCACCAAAGAAGAAGCGTGCCGACTGGGCAATGAAAGCCGGCAGTTGGTCCCAAAAGATCTTCGCAGTACTGAGCCACTGCTGAAAAAGGAATCTGCTGGGTGGAACCAATGGCCCCCAACATATGCTCCTGTCGAAACTGCAACGGGGCTGATATGAAGGCTGCACGTCAAAGAGCTGCAATCCGTAGACGAAATGAAAAAAGAAACTTCCTTTCTCTTTCACGAGTAACACACTGAAGTATAATTCTGTGGAGGTGATCATGAGATAAACAGACATTTATCATTGTCTAACTTGGAGAGGGCAAAGAGGAAAACATGTTGCCGGGTTTTTGTACATGCATCAGCTTTGAGACGCGATGCCCCCATACGTGGACGCAACTACAGTGTGCGAAAATCTGAAACATTTTGCTCAATTAGTTTCTACATTTGGCTTTAATTAGGTTGTTTGATAATGATTTATGGAATAATTTTTCCCCTCCGAAGATTTAATTGCCGCTTGAAGCGGATATATAATACACCTACTCTGGACGAAAACGCGGCAAGGTAGGCGGCACATTATTTCATTTCAACTTCATCAAAATGCGTCCTGCCGCGGCAGGGATTCTATCTCGCGACTTTGGTCTTAGGGGCCAAAACGCCCTAATCACAGGGTCATCGTAACTGGTTGCAGCAGATGTTGACTCGAAATGAACAAAAACCATGCTTCTCTGTTATAAAGTGAGTGAAGAACAAAGAGCACTATAAAAACCCTCAGGAACGCTCTGTTTAGAGCGCGAACAATGGAATAATACGTGACTTACTATCAGTTATTCGCGTGCGTTCATAACTGGGTATTCTCTCCCAGTGTGGTACACATGGCAGAAGAAGCAAGAGATTCACGGGAAGACAAATGAGATGGCTTTGGAGAACAGCGTTTCTTGCGTGCTCACTGGTGCATGCATAAGCTACATGCATAATGTCGCTGCAAGCACATGACCGCGAGCACACTCCGGCTGTTAACGTCTGACTTAACACGTTTTACAGCTCAGTCACCCGCACGGGGCGCTGACTTCAAGGCTTCGGTCGCTTTACTGATTGCTCAAGAAGAACTCTAGTTTTGGTTACTTGGTTCATGATTCAGGAGAAAAACTGCGCAAAAAAAAACGTGGACAAAAGAGAGACAAACACGCTGGTCCTGTCGTGTTCGTCTCTCTTTTGCCTACGTTTTTTTTTGCGCTGTTTTACTCCTGAATTACTGATTGCGTAAGCGAAGCTCGCGTTCGCTCTTTTTCCCCTTTACCTTTTTGATTTTGCGTGTGCATGGTGTTATCTGCAGAGCTGCTGCCTTTTCTGAACACTCCAGCCCGAGAGGAGTCGGGTACAGGCGAGAAGTACCGCAATTTTCGTAATACAGTCCCGGCCTGTTGTAGAGATTTTCCCCTGCCCGCCGATGCTAGGGTGTCCAGCATGTGCGTAAAAATCCTTGTCCACAGGCTGATTATTATAATCCGGGCTGTCGGAGCAAAGAAAGACTGTCGTTTCGATATCGAGAGAAGACTCCTTTAAATTCGGTGAAGAGAATAATATAATAACGGTGAAGAGAATATCAGCGACAATTGTCGCTGTCATTCGCAACGTCACACGCCTCGAACGACACTGATTTACAAGATTTTCTCCCTTGTTTCGTAATTTGCCATAGTAGTATTACGAACTCAGAATAGCAGGGCCTTGCTTAACAGACATTCCTGTTTTATACTTCGCCCCGTTGTGCGAGATTCTTCATCGATGATGTCATGAATTTGAAATTCTCCTCAAAGGGTGCGTTGACTGCTTACCAGCAGATTTCACGTCGGCGATTTTAAAACATCAGAAAGATATTTTTTGTTTATTGTCTCTACTCTAATTTTTTCACCTCCTAAAGAAGAGTCTCAGAGGCTAGCATGGAGTTGCCACTATCAACAAACACGCGCGATTTTACCTAGGCTGATCATGGAAGCAGTACTCCGTAGCACCGCTGCGTTGGATCAGTTGAGGCGTCCCCGCTAAGTCTGGGCAATCGCCAACATAGCAAATTAACAGCAAAAAATAAAACAACCGTTTGGTTATTTTTTGATAAAAGCATTGCGGAAAAGAAAAGAGAAGTCCGAAGTTTTTGAAAGAAGGGCTACTGCTAAAGATTTTCAGGATGAATCATGTGCTCAGTTCTCCACAACTCCACTTTCAACAAACTTCTAGATCTAGCCACATGCATTGACGAGCCAGCATAGTTACGTCCCAAACAAAGACTCCGGAATACAAGGTTTGCTTTTAATCATCTATATTTCCACCACCTCAGCTGCTTCCTCTCATCGATACAAAAGACACAACTTTCTTGTGACGACGGTGCAACATGTACAAACTGCGCTCAAGAGCAAGGAAAGGCGCGCAATATCCCCTGCTATTATATCAAAATTAATATAACGTCTAGGCGCCGTCAGTATTGCTTCGTGATTTCGTGTTGCCCTACTCGATATCCAGAAATTTAGTTCGCACCGACACCTCGCACAAATTACGGCATGCAGATGATTTGTTTCAGTCTTCCACATGCACTAAATAAACTGCACCTCAGTGCAGAAAAACTACGCGCATTACAAAAAAAAAGAGTTGTTCACTGTCATCGCTTCAGGCAAATGCGAATGTTTTTCTTTGAGTGTATCATTTTGTAATCATATGTCCTGTTTATTTCTTTTTCATTTATCTTCTGCCACTACATAATGTTCTGTTGGCGTTTTCTGCTTGATGTTTTGCTGTTGATGATACTCTTTTCCCTGCTGCCGCTGTCGACGTAGATGTTTTGTTTCTATGGATGGTGGGGCCTGTCAAGCCACAAAGCCGTGGGCTTTTTCTCGCCTTCCTTATCACAGTTTGCTGTACAGCGCTTTTTTTTCTCGTATGTTTTTATGATGTAACTTTTTGGCTGTGGTAGAAATAAATAAAGAAACTCAAACTCAAACCGTGGTAAAAGCCGCTGAGGGCGTGTCGAATAGCCGTCACCATCTGGTCCGGGGCGTCTTTTGACATAAGAGAGAGACATTTAAAAAAAAAAACATTTTCCAGCATCATATTTACATGTTTGTTTTTCGCATCAAAATCCTTCTCTTGCACTTCTATAAGCTTCCCCTAATACTCTGTGAGACCATGTGTCTGACCAGCAGCGGAATCCCGAACAGCAGGACCAACATCTGCCGCAAAAACAGGGCACAATATTTCCATTTAGATGTGAATGCTGCCGTGCGGCTAACAAAGCCAACTGGTCTGTCGGCCACAAACATGTCATATGTCCTGACGCAGTGCGCTTTGAAATAGACGTGAGAAAAGGAGTGTTGCCCTCTACTCGCTACAGAAGCATCTCTGAAGCCTCACATACAGAAAAACAAAAGTTTGGATGATAGAAATCTGCGCAATGACAGGGCCTCTTGGGGCGCAGACTGAACGAAGAAGGTCATCTAAAAGCCGCAGCAAAATATATGACCGATAATCTCGTCGAGTCAGTGGCAATTGGATGAGCCGTTTCGTAAAGACCGTCGCATCTCTGCTTTGGAGGAGTGTAGGAGAAGTATGTGTGGTGTCTGGTTCAGACCAGACGCATGACACGGGACCACGCAAGCGCAGTATGCAGAAACACTCTCCTCTATTCGTCACAGTCAAGCCACTTATATAGGAAATCATATTGAATGACGATGGCGATATGTACACTGAAAGAAACGAAACTGAAACATGAAAGGATACAACATCGCCTCCCGCTTGAAAATACAACATAGTAATTTACAACAACCAAAATAACACGAACTAAACACTTATTGTTCAGGTAAAGAAAACCCAAATCTTTCTACAGGTCGGCGTACCATAGTGCTTCGACGCAAAGGTTGCTCCACCGAATCCTCTAAAGGAGCAACCACTTCTTCATTAACTTCAGCACTTGTTTCCGGCAATCGCAACAATTCACCCTGTTCAGCGCCTGCGCGGCTTTCAGGCCCAGCGGTACCCGAGTAGTGATGAGGCAATTCCCATGCCCATTGTTCTATTGTCTGCGATTGATTGCAGGGAACCCGAACTAGTTTAGACGCGTTCCAGCAACGACCGTCGCTCATCAAAAAGCTATTTTTGCCTTTTCTGCCGACAATCCTGAAAGGTCCCATGTAATTTACCGACGCTTTCCCACCGCCTGCTGGCTTGCGTACACGAACGAAGTCCCCTACTCTAAAGGCTGGTCTTTTCGCACCTCGCCTCCTGTCCGTATACTGTTTTGCATACATCTGCTTCGCCTTAACCCTAGCAGCAACATTCGAACCGGCATGGACACCCTCTCTTGTCGGCAAACCCACTGTATTGAGTCTTGTCCTTGGCTGACGCCGGTGGAGCAACTTAGCTGGCGACACACCCGTTGTCGCATGCGGCGTGGACCTATATATGCCGAGATAGTCAACCACAGCAGCCTGGAGGGGCCGTTGTTCCAATCGGGCAACCTGCATGAAATCTTTCAGCACGCGATTAAAACGTTCAATCGCGCCGTTTCCCTGTGGATAGTACAGAGAAGAACAACGATGCGCAATACCCCTCTCTCTCAAGATTGTTTCAAACATTTGCGATCTAAACTGAGGCCCATTATCTGTGACAATTTCTTCCGGATAGCCTTCTCGGCTGAACACAGTCTGCAAAAAATCGACCACACTCTGTGACGTTACTGTAGATGAAAAGGCAACCTCAGGCCACTTGGAATGATAATCGATCAGCGATATCATGTACCTACAGTTTGAAGGGGCCCAGTCAATCGGTCCCACTATATCCATTGCTAGCTTCTGCCATGGTAGCGCTGTAAACGTCACCGGCTGCAGCGGTGCAAACGACGGTTTAGCGGACTTGTCCGCGGCCTGGCAGATATGACAAAAATGAATTGCTTCTTCTACCTGTTTATTCAAACGCGGCCACCAGTAAAGATCACGTAGTCTCTGCTTCGTCCTCACAATTCCTGGGTGACCTTCGTGCGCAAAACCAACCAGGAGCGAGGTTAATTCACTCGGAACAACTACCTGCTCGCCGCGCATCAAAAGGCCATCAACGAAAGAAAGCTCTTCCCGCACGTTAAAGTACGGCATTACTTCTGCTGGCAAAGCTTTTCTAGGCGCCCAACCATGTACCACGTGCACAACAACCTGTTGCAGTGTGCTGTCTGCAGCAGTGGCCACCTGCAGCCGTTCCTTTGTTAGGCACTCTGATACAACGGACACAATTTCTTCCTGCATCGTCTGCTGCGAATCACAGTCAAGAGGTAGGCGTGAAAGCGCATCGGCCACGACATTTTGCGATCCCTTTTGGTACTCTACGTCGAAGTTATAGTACAAAAGTCGAGCTGACCATCTGGATATACGCAAAGGTCGGCGTCCTGTACCGGCAGCTGAAAGTAACGTCACCAGTGCCTGGTGGTCCGTACGTAACAAAAATTTTCTACCCCACAAGTAGACGTGCCAGCGCTCGCACGCGAAGAGACAAGCAAGGGCCTCCCGTTCCCCAGCGGAGTACTTCCGCTCAGCAGGAGTCAGGGCACGTGATGCGAAGGCCACCGTGCGTACGCTGTCACCATCGCGTTGCTGAAGAACGGCTCCCAGACCCTTATCAGAAGCATCTGTCGTAACAATTACATCAAGGTCTGGGTTAAACATTTGTATGACTGGGCTTGAAGACAAAGCTGTCTTAACAAGCTGGAAGCTACGCTCAGCCGCATCATCCCACGTGAACTGTTGACCAGACCGCAGGAGCCTTCTAAGCGGCTCGACGAGATCAGAAAATCGCGGCACAAACCGAGCATAGTAACCAGCGAGACCCAAAAATGACCTCAAAGTGGCAACATCGTGAGGAGCAGGCACTTTGACAATAGCGTCAACCTTAGACTGCAATGGTGTGAGCCCTTTTGAGCTCACCGTATGCCCTAAAAAGGATAGTTCTGAAACAGCAAATGTGCATTTCTGGTTGAGCTTCAAACCTGAATCACCAATGCGTTTTAGCACCTGGTGTAGATTCTTGCGGTGCTCCTCACGTGTCTTGCCCCACACAATCACATCATCAATGTAACAAAGTACGCCTTTACAATCTTTCAAAATATGCTGCATCATTCTCTGAAAGGCTGAAGGGGCAGATGCAAGGCCAAAACACACTCTCTTAAAACGAAACAATCCTTCGTGTGTGATAAAGGTGGTTAGTCCCCGACTTTCCGGAGTCAGTTCTAGCTGGTGGTATGCCGACGCTAAGTCGAGCTTTGAGAAGCACGTTCCTCCAGCTAGTTCATGAAGTAATTCCTCTGTATGCGGAAGAGGAAAAGCATCGGCAATTACTGCCTTGTTCACTTCACGTAGGTCCACACAAAACCTAATTGAACCGTCCTTCTTCCTCACGACGACGATCGGTGAAATCCACTCCGATGCGTCGACAGGTTCAATTATATCTTCGGCCAGCAGGCGTTGTATCTCTACCGATACCTGTTGCCGTAGCGTGAGCGGCAGGCGGCGGAGTTTCGCAACGACTGGTTTCACAGATGAACGACAGTTAACATGGTGAACAAAGCCTTTCACATGCCCTAACTGTTCCGTGAACAAGTGCGCAAACTGGTGCGTAAATTCTGAAGGCAGTGAATCAGGGCATGTCACCTGGCAGCAATTCAAGGTTGAGCCGTTGATAGTGATTCCCAGGCTCCGAACGGCATCAAGCCCCAGCAGCGAAGTGCCCTTGGTTGTGACATGAAAAAGCACACTGGCTCTGTTTCCCTTGTAAGATACGTCAGCAAGAAAGCAACCACTTAACTTGATTTGTTCTCCGGAATAGTTGCACAAATTGGCAGTCGGCGGTCGTAATGAGTACGTGTCGGCTAGATATTTGTGGTAGTGCTCTTGACTGAGCAAAGAAACCGTAGCGCCTGTGTCGACAATCAACGACAATCTTATCTTCCCGATAGAAATGTTGGCTCGGATATCTTTCGCCGACGCATTACGGTCACCGATTTGAAGTACCGTGATGGCGTTGGCCTTCTCGGGCTTTCGAACGGCACATTTCTTTTTCTTCGATTTGCACATGCTTGAAAAGTGACCAATTTTTCCACACGAGTGGCAACGCTTGTTCCTCGCCGGACATGCAGTCGAGTTAGCCATATGCGATGACGAGCCGCACCTGTAGCAACTTCCTTGCTCAGCGTCTGACCTTTTTCGCACATCTTGAATCTTGTTCACAGTGCTATGCGCGAATTCCCCGAGCTCTTGTTCTGTTTGCTCAATTTGCTTCCCGATGTCAACAGCACGCTGCAATGTAAGCGAAGACCCTTCATAAAGCATGCGTTCACGTGTTGTTCGTGACGAAGTGCCTTCCAGTAATTGGTCTCGAATCATGCTATCGGTAGCACTGCCAAAATTGCAAGTAGACGCAAGGTCCCGAAGACTGTTTGTAAATGCTTGAAATGTCTCACCAGGCAATTGTCGCCTTTGGCGAAACCGGCGCCGCTCCACCAAATCATTCGTAGCGCTCGCGAAATGCGTATCCAGTGCAGCAAGCGCGTCCTTGAACTGGTCCGCCTCTTCCTCCTTGTCCCCGGCCTTGGCGTCCGCAGTCACGTCTGCTCCTTGTGCAAGGATGCTGTAGAATATTCGCTGGCCTTCAACCCCGAGCGAGTTTAGCAGAATTGCCTTGCAACGCTTCGGCTTCAGTTCATCGCCGCCAATGGCCTCCAGGAAATTCAGGAATACGCGTTTCCACTGCTGCCAAGGCACAGCCGGGTCACCGGGTGCAGGCAAGAAAGGGGGCGGTGCTGGGAAACACCCGAGTGACATGGCTCCGATACTGATCCTCGCAATATGTGGTGTGAGCAAATTTCACTTATCTGCGTTCTTGCGCTCCTCCGGCGTTCTTGCGCTCCTCCGGCGTTCTTGCGCTCCTCCGGCGTTCTTGCGCTCCTCCGGCGTTCTTGCGCTCCTCCGGCGTTCTTGCGCTCCTCCGGCGTTCTTGCGCTCCTCCGGCGTTCTTGCGCTCCTCCGGCGTTCTTGCGCTCCTCCGGCGTTCTTGCGCTCCTCCGGCGTTCTTGCGCTCCTCCGGCGTTCTTGCGCTCCTCCGGCGTTCTTGCGCTCCTCCGGCGTTCTTGCGCTCCTCCGGCGTTCTTGCGCTCCTCCGGCGTTCTTGCGCACCTCCGGC